>NW_007012374.1:109791-110162 GCF_000164805.1 Carlito syrichta
GGACAGGCGGGGGGGTGGGGGGCGGAAAGCCAAACGGCGAAACGTGGAGCGGCCGGCCGGGACCGGGACGGGCCATCGATGCAGGCAGCGCGATAGGAAAGAAGCCCAAACCAGCCCCCCAGAAACGCACTTCGGAGCCAGCGGCGTTTAGAAAGCTGCGATCCAAGATAGCTGAACCCTGAAGTCAAACCTGCTCATGCACCATGGTTTTCCAAACTCGGCACCCTCCGTGGATTATTTTCTGCTACATCTGGCTGCTCCGCTTTGCACACCCCGGGGAGGCGCAGGCTGCGAAGGAAGGTGAGGAGCCGGGGAAGCAAAGTTTGTTCCGACTTATTTATCGGGCCGTCGACCTGCACCAGCCAGCTCGG
>NW_007012375.1:0-49100 GCF_000164805.1 Carlito syrichta
AGGACGATGCAGTAAAAATGTCCAGTCCTTGCGATGTTCCAGTGATAGCGATGGCCGAGCCCTGTTTGAGGAGTAGGCTGCAATGCTGGGGTCCCCAGCCTCCCGGGGGCGAGAGTCAGAGACCCACTGCAGATCTCCCTTGCAGAGGGCTTCAGACACCGGGTTGCCAGGTCGCCATCTTGCCCCCTCGGTAGTTTCTGAACTCTAACTTTCCTCCCTGTTCTTCTCTTATTGGTGTTGCCAGTGTTTATTGTTTTCATCTTTGTAACCATTTAGGTGCCACATATGAGTGAGAACATGCAGTGTTTGGTTTTCTGTTTCTGAGTCAGTTTACTTAGGATAATGATCTCCAGATCCATTCATATTGCAAAAGACATTATTTCATTCTTTTTTATGGCTACATAGTATTCAATGGTGTATATATACCATATTTTCATTATCCACTGATTAGTTGATGGGCAATTAGGCTGATTCTACATCTTTGCAATTGTGTATTGTGCTGCAATGAACATGCAAGTGCAGGTATCTATTTTATATAATGATCTTTGGTCCTTAGCGTAGATACCTGGTAGTGGGATTGCTGTATCAAATGGTAGATATACTTTTAGTTTTTGAGTAATCTCCATGCTGCTTTCCATAGAAGCTGTACTAATTTAAACTCCCACCAACAGTGTATACATGTTCCTTTTTCACTGCCTCCACACCAGCATCTATTGTTTTGTGAAATTTTAATAATTTTGACTAGTGTAAGGTGGTGTATCACTGTGATTTAAATTACATTTCCCTGATTATAAGTGATGTTGAACATTTTGTTCATATGTTTATTTAACCATTTGTATATCATCTTTTGAGAGATCTATGTTCATGTCATTTGCCCACTTTTTAATGGGATTATTTGGTTTTTTTCTTGCTGATTTTTTTTAGCTCTTTGCAGATTCTGGATATTAATTCTTTGCCACATTATTGTTTGTGAATGTATTCTTTCATTCTGTAGGTTGATTGTTTGCTCTGTTGATTATTTATTTTGCTGTACAGAAGTATTTTAGTTTAATTAAGTCCAGCTTATTTATTTCTGTTTTAGTTGAATTTGTGTTTGGGGTTTTGGCCATAAATTATTTGCTTAGACCAATGTCCATAAGAGTATTTCTTAGGTTTTCTTCTAGGATTTTATGATTTCAGGTCTGACATTTAAGTCTTTAATCTATCTTGAGTCCATTTTTGCATATGGGGAGAGATAAGGATAAAGTTTCATTTTTCTGCAAGTAGCTATCCAATTTCCCCAGCACCATTTATTGAATAGGGTATTCTTTTGTAGTGTATGTTTTTGTCTGCTATGACAACGATCAGCTGATTTGAGGTATTTGGGTTTATTTCTGGATTCTCTGTTTTGTTCCATTGGTCCACATGTCTGCTCTTGTCCCCGTACCATCCTGTTTTTGTTACTCCAGACTTGCTGTATAATTTGAAGTCAGGAAATGTGATGCCGCCAGCTTTGTTCTTCTTGCTTAGGATTGCTTTGACTACTCTGACTCTTTGTTGGTTCCATAAGAATTTTAGAATTGTTTTGTCTAATTCTGGGAAAAATGATATTGGTATTTTGATAGGAATTGTAATGAATCTGTAAAGTATTTTAGATGATATGGTCAAGTTAATAATGTTGATTTTTCCAATCCATAGGCATGGGATGTTTCTTCATATGTTTGTGTTTTCTGAAATTTCATCAGAGTTTTGTAGTTCTCCTGAAAGAGATCGTTCTCCTTGGTTAAGTGCATTCCTAGATATTCTAGCATTCTGACAGCTATTGTAAATGGAATTGTGTTCTTGATTTGATTCTCAGCTTGGTTGCTATTGGTGTATAGCAGTGCTAATGATTTGTATGTGTTGATTTTGTATCTTGAAACTTTATCAAATTTGTTTATCATTTATCAAGTCCAGGATTCTTTGGAAGAGTCTTTATGATGCTCTATGTATAAGATCATATTGTTGGCATATAGAGATAGTTTGATTTATTCTTTTCCAATTTGGATACGCTTTATTACATTTTTTTGCCTAATTGCTCTGGTTGGGAATTCCAGTACTATGATGAATAGTAGTGGTGCTAGTGATCATCCTTGCCTTGTTCCAGTTCTGTGTGTGTGTGGGGGTGTTCAACTTTTTGCCTTTCAGGATGATATTGGCTGTGGGTTTATCATATATAGCTTTTATTATTTTGAGGAATGTTTCCTCTATGCCTATTTTGTGGAAGGTTTTTGTCATGAAGGAATGATGAATTTTATCAAATGCTTTTTCTGCATCGATTGAAATGTTTATATAGTGGATCACATTTTTTGACTTGCATATGTTGAACCACCCTTGCATACCTGGAATAAAACCCACTTGTTCGTGGTGTATTTTTTCTATGTGTTGTTGAAAGTGGTTTGCTGCTATTTTGTTGAGGATATTGTGTCTATGTTTATAAAGGATATTGGTCTGTAGTTTTCTTTTTTCATTGAGTCTTTTCCTGGCTGTGGTATCTGTGTGATACTTGCCTCATATAAAATGTTAGGGAGGATTCCTTCCTCTTCAATCTTGTGGAATCACTTTAGCAAAATTGGTACCAGTTCTTCTTTGAAGGTTTGGTAGAATTTAGCTGTGAGTCCATCAGGTCCTGGATTTTTTGGTTGTTTTTGAGTGATATCTGGTCTGTTTCAAACTCACTACTCATTATTGGTCTGTTTGGGGTTTCTATTTCTTCCTAATTCAAGGTTGGAAGGGTTGTATGTTTCAAGCATTTATCAATTTCCTTTAGATTGCCTAGTTTGTTTGCGTAGAGGAGTTCCTAATCCTCTTAAATGAGTTCTTGAATTTCCATCCTATCAGTTGTAAAGTCTTCCTTTTCATTTCTAATTGAACTAATTTGAGCCATCTTTCTTTGTTTCTTAATTACTCTAGCTAGTGATCTATCAATTTTGATTACCTTTTCAAAGAACCAACTTTGTTTATTGATCCTTTTGTTTTTTGCTTCAATTTCATTTAGTTCTATCCTGATCTTTGTTATTTCTTATGTTTTTCTAGTTCCTTGAGTTATGATGGTATGGTGTCAAAATGTGACCTTTCAGTCTTATTAATGTGTATCTTAAGCACTGTAAATTTTTCTCTGAGCATGGGTTTGGCTGTGCCCCATAGGTTTTGATAACTTGTTTCATTATTGTCACTTATGTCGAGGAATTTGTAAAATTTCTATCTTTATTTCATTGCTGACCCAAAGATCATTCAGGAGGAAATTGTTTAAAATTCCTATCTTCATTTAATTTCATGAGTTCTTCTTGTAGTTAATTTCTAGTTTTATTCCACTGTGGTCTAAAAGAGTGCTTGATATGATTTCCCTTTTTAAAAAAATGTATTAAGACTTGATTTGTGGCCTATCATATGGTCTCTCATGGAGAATCTTCCATGTGCCAATAAGGAAAATGTGTATTCTGTAGTCTGAGGAAGGAATGTTCTGCAGATATCTGTAAATTCCATTTCCTCTGGAGTTCTGTTTAACTCCAAGGATGTTTTGTTGAATTTCTGCCTTAATGATCTGTCTGTTACTGCCAGTCAAGTGCTTAAGTCTCCGACAATTATTATATTGCTGTCTGTCTCACTTTTTTAAAGATCTAGTAGAATTTGTTTTTAAAAATGTGTGCTCTGGTGTTAGGTGCATATATATTTAAAATTGTTACATCTTTTTGTTGAATTGATCTATCATTATATACTGGTCATTTTCGTCTTTTTATTGTTATTAATTTAAAGTTTGCTTTATCTGATATGAGAATGGCTGCTCCTGCACGTTTTTGGTTTCCATTTGCATGGAATATTTTTTCCCCACCCCTTTACTTTGAGTCTATAGGTGTTGTTGTGAGTTAAGTGTATCTCATGAAGACAGCAGATATTTGGCTTGTTTTTTCTTATCCATTCTGCCAGTCTATATATTTTTAGTGGAGCATTAAGACCATTTGCATTCAGAGTTAATAATGATATGTAAGGAACTATTCTAGTAATCATACTGGTTGTTATTTTGTTGCTTTGTTTATTTTCTCTATTGTATTGGTGTTTCATAAAGCTTGTGAAATTTATGATTTCCAGTGTTTATCTACTGATGTATTTCAAACTTTTGTTTCAGTATTTAGTATTTTGTTTCAGTACTGATGTATTTCAAACTTTTGTTCCAGTGTTTATCTACTGATGTATTTCAAACTTTTGTTTCAGTATTCTTGAAACTTTTGTTTCAAGAATATTTCTTGTAGAGCCAGTTTAGTGGTGCCAAATCCCCTCAGTGTTTTTGTCTGCAAAGGACTTCATACCTCCTTCATTTATGAAATTTAATTTTGTGGAATACAAAATCCTTGGCTGACAGTTATTCTGTTTGAGGCCATTTAAAATGGGACCCCACTCTCTTCTGGTTTATAGAGTTTCTTCTAAGAAGTCTGCTATTAGTTTGATAGCTTTATCTTTATAAGTTATGTAATGCTTTTGTCTCACTTCTATTAAAACTAGTTACTTCACATTAATTTGCATAGCCAGATGATTATATTCCTTGGGGTGACTTTTTTACAATGAATCTTCTTGGGCTTCTTTGGGATTCTTATGCCCAGATGTTTAGATCTCTGGCAACACCAGGGAAATTTTCTTCTACTATTCCCTCAATTAGGATTTTCAAATGTGTTGTTTTCTCTTCTTCCACAAAACACCTATTATTCTTAGGTTTATGCATTTTACATAATCCTACGTCTCTTGGAGACTTTGTTCCATTTTCTTCATTCTTTTTTTTTTATTGTTGCTTGAGTGGGTTAATTCAAAAGTTTTGTCTTCAAGTTCTGAGATCCTTTCTTCTGCTTGTTCTAGTCCACTATTAAACCTTTCCACTGCATTTTGTACTTTCATAAATACTTCTTTCATTTCTGGAATTGTAGCTTTTTGTTTATATGTTTGTTTGTTTGTTTGTTTTTCCTTAAGGTGTCTGTATCTTTGGAGAATTTTTAATCCATGTCATGAATAGTATTTTTTCTTTTTTTTTTTTTTTTGAGTTGGAGTCTCACTCTGTCGCCCAGACTGGAGTGCAATGGCCGCTCCCGGCCACCGCAGCCTCGACCTGCTGGGCTCCGGAGATCCTTCCGCCTCAGCCTTCCAAGTAGCCAGAATTACGAGCATGCGCTACCACACCCAGCTGATTTTTTTGATTTATTGTAGAGATGAGGTCTCGCTGCCCAGGTGGGTCTCGAACCCACGGGCTCAGGCAATCCCCTCACCTCAGCCTCCCAAAGACGTGGGATTATAGGCTGAGCCACGGAGCATGGCTGATTTTTTATTTATTGTAGAGATGAGGTCTCGCTGCCCAGGCCGGTCTCGAACCAGCGGGCTCAGGCAATCCACTCACCTCAGCCTCCCAAAGGTGTGGGATTACAGGCTGAGCCACCGAGACAGACTTTTTAAATTTCTTTATGTTGGCTTTCAATTTTCTCCTGAAGTTCTTTAACCAATTTTGTCATCAACCTTTTGACTTCCATGACTGGAATTTCAACAATTTCATAATGATTAGCATTTGTTGCTGAAGAGTTGGTATTGTCTTTTGGTGGTATTGGAGAACTCTGTTTTTTCATGTAGTCAGAATTTTTTTTTTTCTGGTTCCTTCTCATATGGGTAGATATTTTCTTTTTATTTGAGATGGGCAAAGGATTGATGTAGGTACTGTAGGGGTCCCTTTGCTATATATAACCTTGAGGTGGTGAGTTTCCCAATTGTTGGATGTGGCAGCTGTGTCCTGTGTACCTGCACTAGTTCACAACATTCTGAGTGGCCCAAGTGTTTTTGAGAGTATTGATAGCTGAAACTTGGGATCTGGCCTTCCCCCAAACTGAAGTATAGTATCTGATGTGGTTTGCTGTATTTTTGACCTAGAGCCAAGAAGTGATGCTTGCGGAAGAAAGCCAGCTATAGTAGTAGCTGTATGATTTCTCCTTGGTAGTGCTGCTCCAAGGAAATGCCCAGACAGCCACAGCTGAGGGCAGAGATCTGGGGATTTCCCAAGTTTTTCATCTGTTTTGAGCCTTCTGGAGTATTTTAGCGGAAAGGAGATGAAACACCCCACAAGTGTTCACTCTTAGCTGCTCAAATGGGGATTAGAATGGAGCCTCAGGCCACTAGGGCAATGTTATTGTGCAGAGCAGGCCCAGAAGAATTCACAGAGGCAGTGAAGGATTGCAGTGGCAATGCATCCCATCCAGCTCCTGCTTTGGCCTCAGGCAGACTGCAATCTGAATGTCCAGGTGCAGTCAGCCTTAGGGCCTCATGTGTTCTTAGGCAACCCACACAGCCAGGAGCTCTCTGCAGCTGCTGAGCTTGTCGTTATGGCCTGTCTCCCCCCAAGCTAGCTGGGAAGCAGCCACTCCATCCTGCAAGGGTTGAGTTTCTGGGAAATGGCAGCTGACATTGCTCAAGGCTTTTTCTTTCATTACTCAATGGCAGAGCTTGACTGTGGGAGAGGCAGTTTCTCATGAGGGGCTGGGATCCCACAAGGTCCAGGGAGACCTGCAAGTCTGTGGCAGGAGCACATGGTTGCTGAATTTCCATCACTCACCTTCTCCGCTGTGTCCAGAGGCTGTGGTGCAATGTGGTGGTGCAGTAAAAAGCCCAGCCAGTTCCAGTCCGGATCAGTGGATTTTTTTCTTCTTCTTTGCTCTAAGTGGTTGTTATCACACTTTGGAGACTTGTGGGGTGTGCTCCTGGATCTGTTCTTCTCTGAATGCCGAGGAAACTCTCTACTTTGGTTTACTCTGTAGAAGAAACTTGTTCTAGCTGCCTCATGCCAGCTATCTTAATCCAGTCACTAAATATATACAATTTAAAATTGTCAATTGCACCTCAACAAAGCAAGGAAAAATACATAAGTAGCTCCCTCATCATCACTGTCCTCAATATAATCTTTTTTTCTTTTCTTATATAACATATTCATAACTGAAATTTACCTTTTTATGTATTATGTCTCCCCCTTCTAGAATGAATACTCCTTGTGAGAAGAGATCAAAACTATTTGCTAATTGTTGTATCTTCAAAGACTTGAGGAATTTTTGGCATACATTATCCATTCACTTAATAATGCCAGAGTAAATGAATTAATAAATGATCTTGGGCAAGTGGTTAGGAGCACAGACCGTAAAAGTCAGACTGCCAGTATTTGAATACTGACTTTCTTATTACCTGTCCTGTGCTCTTGCGTAAGGTGCTTAATCATTCCATGACTTGGCTTTATGATCTTTAAAGATAGAAATATAAATAGAACCTAAATATTAAGGTTAGTGTGATGATTGAATGAATTAATAAATGTAAAGTCCTTTTAACAGTGGCTGACACACAGGATGTGCCATATAAGTGATACATCATTAACGCTATGACTAGTACTTTTGCTACTTGCTACAAATATAACCACATAAGTTGCATGTTTATGATAAAAATAAAATAAGTTAAAAACAATGAAAATAATTTTCTAGCAATAACTTAAGAAACATAGAATGCTATGCAGGTACTTACAAGGAACAAGGCAAACCAGAAATGAGCAAAAATATTAAGTACAAATGATAAACACACACAGCATCACCTCTCATGTGTTTCTCTTCTTTAGTTTAATTATTCTTCATATGTAAAGAAATGAGAATACATGCCAGGTGTGGGGAGTCTAAGAGTTTACTGCTCAGGGGGAGGTCGGGAAGATGGAAGCCAAGCCAGTTGGACTAAGGGAGTCCCGGTGTGAGTGAGTGAGTATATGGAAAATTTTGTGTATGTCCTGTTGAGTGAGTGGGCATGTGAGTGACTGACTGAGTGAGGGCTAGGGAGCTGGCGGCCAGGGATCTACTTGTGTAGGGGCTGGTGCCACAGTAACTGGGCTTGGATCCTAGCAATTCCCGGAATGGAGAAGCTGAATACCATTTCCTTTTTCTCTTTTTTTAAATCAACAAATCCTCCATGGGAAGAAAATACTGGGAGAGATTTTCTAAGTGGGGGCTCGTGAGCAGGTGACCAGGCCCCTCATGCAACAACTGGTGCTGCAGCTTCACTACTTCATCCCTGGCTCTTTGCAGGTCACAGAAGCTGAGTGTTGTTGTTGTTGTTGTTGTTGTTTAACAAACAAGTTTTCCTATTAAAAAGCAGTAGGGAAAAACTATTGCCCCAGACTCTCCCTCACCATTGAAGCAGGATAGAGACTGCCAGCTCCTGGCTTTGCCTCACCACTTCAGCACCTGGCAGGGCACTGGCAGTAGTGGCTGTGGAGGGAGTCCAGAGGCAAGGTTCCATCAAGAGGACAAGAGAGGCACCCCACCACCATCTTGAAGGTGGGCCAGGAAAGTGCTTCTACTTACTCATCACAGAGCAAAAGACCTGATCTCTGTGACTAGCAGATCAACTACTCGGGGATTGATCATGGACCAGAGGGAATATCCTGAGAGCACAAATTTCTGAGGGACCTGACAAGTGTTGAGTTCCAAGCGCCCCAGACCTTATCCTGATCCAGCTGTGGGACAAAAGGTGTGGTCAGAAAGGATGAGGAAGAACTCCAAAGAGATCAGCGTTGAGTCTGGGGCTGACCCAACCCCCCTCCCCAGGAATCCTCTGAACATCAGACCCACACAGGTGGGCCACGACTGAGAGGGACAAACCAAGGTAGAGTCTGGACATCAGTTGCAATAGGAGAAATCCATGCCAAGATAGAACTGGCTGGGGCACCCCCCCATGAGAGTACCTAGGGAAGAGACAATCCCGTACCTCCCCACCAGAGGAGATCTCCCTGACTATACAAGAGTGGAAAGGGAGGATTTCAGCCCCACCCACCTCCATTGCTACTCCTCCTTCTCTGCTTTGGACCCTGAGGAGAGAGTGAAAGAGTTGGCTCTGCAGGAGAGACAGATTAGAGGAACAATTACAGAGCTTGCCACAAGAGGGCAGTTTTATTTCTAATTTTCAATTTTTAAAAAAATTTTTGGTGCATGACTGTGTATGTGAGGGTTTGATCTGCATTCCCCCTCAATTTTTTTCTTTTCTTTTTCTGTTTCTTTCTTCTTTTTCTTAATCAATATTTTTTTTTTATTTTGATATTGTGGGGTACAGTTAAGGGTGAGGTATACAAAGATGTTTTGTATAGGCACCCTTGTTGATAAGGGATGTCTCCCTGTCCCCAGACAGATTACCACCTCCCTTCCCCTCCCCCCATAGTTACCCACCACTGTCAGTCCTTTTCTTATAGTATTATATGAATGTTCAAGGTCTGCTATATGAGTGAAAACATGTAATACTCAGATCTTTGCTTCTGTGAGAGGTCACTCAGTATTATTGGCTCTAGTTCCATCCAGGTTGCTGCGAAGCTCATGATTTTGTTCTTTTTTATGGTTACATAGTATTCCATCGTGTATATGTACCACATTTTTTAAATTCAGTCTTCTTTTGATGGACAGTTCTTGCTATTGTGAACAATGCTGCGATAAATATACATGTGCAGGTATCTTTTTTATAGAGTGATTTGAGTTCTTCAGGGTATATTCCCAGTAAGGGGAGTGGGGTTCATATGGGAGGTTGATATTTAGAGCTTTTCCACTGTTTTCACTACACTGTTTTCCATACAGGTTGCACTAGTTTACACTCCCACCAACAGTGTAGGAGTGTTCCCTTTTCACCACACCCTCTCCAGCAATGGTTATTTTTTGAGTTATTGATAATGGGCATTCTGACTGGAGTTAGGTGGTATCTTAGTGTGGTTTTGATTTGCATCTCCTTGATGATTAGTGAGGCAGAACATTTCTTCATGTGTCTACTGGCTGCTCATATGTCTTCCTTTGAGAAGTGTCTGTTTATATCTTTGTCCACTTTATAATGGGGTTGCTTGTTTTTTTTCCTTTCAGCACATTTGAGTTCCTTATAGATCCAAGATGTTAACCCTTTGTTGGACCTGGAGTTGGCAAATACGTTTTCCCAATCTGTGGGCTGTCTCCCTGATCTCTTGATGGTTTCGTTGGCTTTGCAAAAGCTTATCAGTTTAACGAGGTCCCACTTGTCTATCTTATCTCTTATGGCCTGTGGGTTTCAGGTTTTCTTCAGGAATTGGGAGCCAGTTCCAATTTCCATAAGGGTGTGTCCTGCATTTTCTAAGGTTCTTATGGTTTGAGGTTTTACATTTAGGTCTCTGATCCATTTATAGTTAATTTCTGTATATGGGGACAGATAGGGGTCTTGTTTGAGTCTTTTGCATGTGGTCAGCCAGTTTTCCCTGTGCCATTTACTGAATAGGTTCTCCTCTCCCGAGTGGTAGGTGGTGAAGGATTTGTCGAAGATGAGTTGGTTGAGAAATTGAGGTTTTGCTTCTGGAATCTCAATTCTATTGCATTGGTCTATATGCCTGTTTTTGTACCAATACCAAGCTGTTTTGATTATTGTAGCTTTATAGTAAAGTTTGAAGTCTGGTAGTGATATACCGCCTGCTTTTGTTTTTTGTTTTTTATTGCTGAGGATTGTTCTGCCTATTCTTGGTCGTTTGTGTTTCCATATGGGTTCCTGTATTGTTTTTTCTAGGTTTGAGAAGAATGTTGCTGGTAATTTGATGGGTATTGCATTAAATCTGTAGATTGCCTTAGGTAGGATAGACATCATCACAATGCTGATTCTTCCAATCCATGAACATGGGATATTTTTCCACTTGTTTGTGTCATCTTTGATTTCTTTGAGCAGTGTTTTGTGCTTTTCATTGTAAAGGTCTTTCTTGTCTCTGGTTAGGAAGATGCCAAGGTATTTCATTTTTTTTTTGTGGCTATTGTGAATGAAATTGTGCTTTTTATTTGAGTTTCTGTTTGTTTATTATTGGTGTAAAGAAATGCGATTGTCTGCTGTACATTTATTTTATATCCTGAGACTTTGCCAAAGTCCTTTATCAGTGTAAGGAGGTTTCTGACAGATTCTCTTGGGTTTTCAAGGTACACGATCATGTCATCTGCAAAGAGAGATAACTTGACTTCCTCTTTTCCTATTTGGATACCCCTGATTGCCTTTGATTCTCTGATTGCTCAAGCCAGGACTTCCAATACTATATTGAACAAGAGGGGTGAGAGTGGCATTCTTGTCTTGTTCCAGTTTTCAGGGGAAATGGTTCCAATTTTTGTCCGTTTATCTTTCTTCTTTTATTTGTCATTTTCCATTTATGTGTGTTTGTGAATGATTGAGTGTTCTTCTTTCAATGTTATTGTTGTTGCTGGTTTTTGCTCATTTGTTCTACTGTGTTTTTTTTTATATTCATTTTTTAAAGTTTAAGGTGTGTGTCAATATATGTGTGAGGGTTAGACCTGAATTCCTTTTTTTTTTTAATTTTTGTTTTCCTCTGGTCTTTCTGTTTTTCTACTCCATTCACTTTTTGGTAGGCATGTGCGTGTGTGTGTTTAGTTTTCTTGGTTTTTTTGTTTGTTTATTTGCTTTGTTTCACTTTGTTGTTAATCTAGATTGTCTTGAGGTGTGTGTACATGTCTTTGTGTGAGTGTTCAATTGCTTTTGCATCGGTTTCTGCTTTGCATCATCATATAGAGTGGTGGTGGAGAGTGGGTCTCTGGGAACACATACCACAATAAGTGAACATTGTAATTTGCAAGTATTTTCTGATTCATAGCACTCCATCCCCTATTTCATTTGAATTTCAAAAACTACAAGAGATTACAAAGCTTCCCATCCACAATCCTTTTTCGAAATAGAACAAATCCAGAGCCCAGCTCAGGGAAGAATAGAGGACTGAGCAAACAAAAGAAGTGAAAGCCTCTCTCTCTGACACTGAATAACAGAGCTAAAGAGAAAAACAAAGGATCTATCACAAATGAGAAAAAACCAAAGGAAGACCTGAGGCAATTTCAAGTTTACCAAAGACTAAAATCCTGAAAAATCAGAACTTGGTGCCCAAACAATGGAAGCCACCAACGACTGGACCCAGAATATGACAGGGATTAAGGAATGGATGGAAAGAGTGGATAAGACTCAAGAAAGACAAGATGCAACACTGCAAGAACTTGCAACAGAGAATTTGGCAATAAAAATTTAATCCAGGAAATAAATAACAAGGTGAAAAGCTTGGAAAGCAGAATTAATCTAGCTGAAGAAAGAATCTCAGAACTTGAAGACCAGAGCATGGAATTAACCTGATCTGTAAAAAACATAGAAAGAAGACTCAGAAAGAAAGAACAAAGCCTACAAGAGATGTGCGATTATATCAAGAGGATGAACCGATGTTTGATTAGACTCCCAGAAGAAGAAAATGGAAATAGAGAGCAACTCAGAATGAGTGCTTCAGAAGGTAATCCAAGAAAACTTTCCACATCTCATCAGAGGTGTGACCAGGCAAGCACAAGAGAAACAAAGAACACTCACAAAACATCAAATGAGAAGACCAACCCCTAAACACATAATAATTTGCATACACAAAGAAAGCACAAAAGAAAAAAATCCTAAAGACAGCAAGAGAGAAAGTACAGACTACCTACTGGGGGAAATCAATCAAAATAACAGCAGAACTATTGGCAGAAATACTTCAAGCAAGAAGGGACTAGAGCCCTTTATTCAAAGTCCTTAAAGATAAACCATTTCAACCAAGAATTTCCTATCCAGCCAAGCTCAGCTTCATCAGTGAGGTAGAATTAAGATCCTTTCTAGACATCCATTACCGAAGAGATTATGCAGCTTTCAGACCAGCTCTACAGGAGACACTTAAAAAGTATTAAGCACAGAATAAAGAAAAATAAAAGAATGATGACACACCTCCTAAGAGAACAGCAGAACCCAGAACCAACAGAGAATACCATGCAACAAGAAACTAGAAGGCACACACATACATTAACCCCAAAGTCAAAAATAATCAAGCAAACAAAGAAAAAACTTTATAAGAACCTCATGACAGTAATAAACAATCACATTTCAATAATCAGTCAGAATGTTAATGGACTAAATACACCACTGAAAAGACACAGAATGGCAAACTGGATGAGAAATCATGATCCAATTATTTGCTTCATCCAGGAGACTCATCTCACTACAAGAGATGCACACAGACTCAAAGTTAAAGGATGGAAAATGAGTTTCAAGAAAAATGGATCACAAAAGAAGGCATGAGTTGTGATCTTAATATCAGACAAAACAACCTTTATCAAAAATGTAAAAAGATGCAAAAGGACACGACATAATGATATAAGTTTCAATCTATCAATAAGAAATATCCATCCTAAACATAAGGAGCACCAGCATTTATAAAGCAACTACTAAATAAATTAAACAAAGATATTGACTCTAACACTATTATAGCAGGGGACTTGAATACCCCACTGACAACCCTAGATAGATCATAGAGACAAAAAATCAACAAGGAAATCCAGAACATAAACTTGACACTTGACCAAATGCACTTAATAGATACTTACAGATTCTTCCACCCAACACCAAAGAATATGCATTCTACTCATCACCACATCAAGATCAATCAAATCCTTGTCCACAAATCCAGCATAAAAAAATTCCATAAGGTTGAAATCTTGCCATGCACATTCTCAGACCACAGTGGAATAAAAATAAATATTAACACCAACAAAATTTCTCCAAAGCCCACAAAGACATGGACACTAAACAGCATGATACTGAACAACTACTGGGTCAATACTGAAATCGAAACATAAAGTAAAAGATTTCTGGAAACAAATAAAAATGAAGAAGCATCTTACCAAAATCTTTGGGATGCCATGAAAGCAGTTCTAAGAGGGGAATTTATATCTCTATGAGCACATATCAAGAAAACAGAAAAATCACAAGTGGAGAACCTAACAAATCACCTAAGAGAGTTGGAAAGAGAAAACCACCAAAACCCCAAAGATAGCTGATGAATCCAAATCACAAAAATAAGAGCCCAAATACAGGACATAGAAGAGAAAAATATCATAAAAACATCAACAAAACGAAAAGCTGGTTCTTTGAAAGAATTAACAAGATTGATGGACCCCCGGCCAGAATGGCAAAGAAAAAGACAGAGAAAGCCCAAATAAACACTATTAGAAATGCAAAGATCAAATCACAACCGACCCTGAAGAAATACAAAAGATTATCAGAGATTACTTTGTACACTTGAATAGAAAAAAACTTGATAACCTAAATCAAATGGAGGACTTTCTGACATCACCCCACCTCCCCAGGCTGAAAAGAAGGAAAAGCCCTGAACCAGAAAGTTTTCCAGCAGAATTCTACAAGACATACAAGGAGAAATTGATACGAGTCCTACTGAAAGTATTCCAGGTATTGACAAAGATAGAACTCTCCCCAAATCATTTTATGAAGCTAACATCACACTGATGACCAAGCCAGGTAAAAACCCAGCAAAGGAATTAAACTACAGGCCATTATCTCTTATGAACACAAATGCTAAAATTCTCAACAAGATCCTAGCAAACTGGATTCAACAACACATCTCAAAAATCATCCATGAAGACCAAGTAGTCTTCATCCCTGGGATGAAAGACTGGTTCAACATTCATAAGACCATAAACGTCATTAAATACATCAACAAACATAAAAACAAAAACCACATGATTATATCATTGGACACAGAAAAAGCTTTTGATAAAATCCAGCTTCCCTTCTTGATGAAAACCCTTGAACACCTAGGCATAGGTGGAACATGCCCCAAAATAGTAAGAGCAATCTACTAGAAACCCACAGCTAGCACACTTTTAAACAGCCAGAAATTGGAACCATTTCCCCTGAAAACTGGAACAAGACAAGAATGCCCACTCTCACCCCTCCGGTTCAATATAGGTTTGGAAGTCCTAGCTAGAGCAATCAGAGAAGAGAAGGCAATCAGTGGTAGCCAAATAGGGAAAGAGGAAGTCAAGTTATCTCTCTTTGCAGACGAAATGATTGTATACCTGGAAAGCCAAGAGAATCTGTCAAATACCTCCTTGCACAGATAAAAGACTTTGGAAAAGTCTCAAGTATAAAATAAATTTGCAAAAGACAATCATATTTCTATACACTGATAATAAACAAACAGAAAACCAAATAAAAAGCACAATTCCATTTACAATATCCATCAAAAAATGAAATATCTTGGCATCTTTCTAACTAAAGACTTGAAAGACTTTTACGATGAAAACTACAAAACAGTACTCAAAGAAATCAAACATGACACAAACAAGTGGAAAAATATCCCAGGCTCATGGATTGGAAGAATCAACATTGTTAAAATGTCCATTCTACATAAGGCAATCTACAGATTTAAGGCAATACCCATCAAATTATCAGCAACTTTCTTTTCAGAACTAGAAAAAAAATGCAGGAATTCATATGGAAACATAAAGGACCAAGAATAGACAAAAAAAAAATCATCAGCAACAAAAACAAAACAGAAGGTATCACCCTCCCAGACTTTAAACTTTATTATAAAGCTATAATAATCAAAACAGCCTAGTAGTCATACAAGAACGGGCATATGGACCAATGGAACAGGATACAGATTCCAGAAGCAAAATCTCAATTTCTCAACCAACGCATCTTTGACAAAGTCTCCACCACCTACCACTGGGGAGAGGAGAACGTATTCAGTAAATGGTGATGGGAAAACTGGCTGAACACATGCAAAGGTTCAAACAGAACCCCTACCTATCCCCATATAGAAAAATCAACTCTAATTGGATCAGAGACCTAAATGTAAAACCTCAAACTATAAGAACTTTAGAAAATGCAGGAGACACTCTTAAGGAAATTGGAATTGGCGACCAATTCCTGAGCAAAACCCAAAATGCACAGGCCATATGAGATGAGATAGACAAGTGGGACCTCATTAAACTGACAAGCTTCCATAAAGCCAAAGAAACCAAGAGAGCAGGGAGACAGCCACAGACTGGGAAAAAATATTTGCCAACTCCATATTTGACAAAGGCCTAACATCAAGAATCTACAAGGAACTCAAATGTGCAAAAAAGAAAAAATCAAACAGCCCCATTGCAAAGTGGGCAAAAGATATTAATAGACTCTTCTCAAAAGAAGACATACAAGCAGCCAATAGATACATGAAAAAATGTTCAGCTTTACAACATCAAGGAGATGCAAATTAAAACTACACTGAGATACTACCTAACTCCAGTCAGAATGGCCATTATCAATAACTCAAAAAATAACAGATGTTGAAGAGGAAGTGATGAAAAGGAAACACTTCTACACTGTTGGTGGGAGTGTAAACTCGTACAGCCTCTGTGGAAAACAGTGTGGCGATTACTACAAGTTCTTAAAATTGACCTCCCATGTGACCCCACAATCCCCCTACTAGGAATATACCTGGAAGAATGCAAATTGCTCTATAAAAAAGATACCTGCACACGTATGTTTATCACAGCATTGTTCACAATAGCAAGAACATGGAACCAACCGTGCTGCCCGTCAAAAGAGGACTGGATAAGTAAAATATTCATATACACAATGGAATATTATGCAGTCATTAAGAAGAAAAAAACCACCAGGCTCAGTAGCTCAGCCTGTAATCCCAGCGCTTTGGCATGCTGAGGTGAGTGGATTGCCTGAGCCTGCAGGTTTGAGACCCACCTGGCAACTTGGCGAGACCTCATCTCTACAATAAATCAAAAACTTAGCCGGACGTGGTAGTGCACGCCTGTAGTTCCAGCTACTTGGAAGGCTGAGGCAGAAGGATCGCTGGAGTCCAGCAGGTGGAGGCTGCAGTGGCCGGGAGTGACCACTGCACTCCAGTCTGGGTGACAGAGTGAGACTTGAGACTCCAACTCAAAAAAAAAAAAAAAAAAGAAGAACAAATTCATGAATTTTGTAGCAATCTGGATGGAATTAGATTTTATAATGCTGAGTGATCTTTCACAGAAACAAAGAGCTGAGTACCACATGTTCCCAGTCATAATTGGACCTTAAACAACTACCGTAATACTATAAGAAAAGGATTGACAGTAACAGGAAACTATGGGGGGGGCAGGGAGGTGGTATTAATGGTAGTTGATATTTGCCTCAGGAAGGGAGGAACACATCTCAACAAGAGTACTTGCACAGTGAATATTTGTATACCTAACCCTAAATTGTACCCCACAATTTTAAAATAAAATTAAAAAAATAAAATAAAAAGAGTTGACCATTTAACTGCAGATATTTGGAAGGAAATTTTAATAGCTATTCAGCACATAAATAAAATTTTACACACAAACTGAGGAAAAGTGGTTATGAACATCAGCATTGGCAATGAAAAATTCTGTTTTTGTGCATATGACTATTATTAACAGGGACTATTGGCGCTCATATTTACAGTGGCATAGCAGGTTGTGAAGCTCAGGATGGTGGTTTGAAATGTTTACACTAAAACATATCTATCTGAAAAATCTAGTCAGATGAATGAATCAAGATTGGGTTTTTCTGATGATCTCGATAAATGCCTTCAGTTGACTGTGAGGACTAAATGAGTTCAATCACATTTTAGGAAAATAATCCACATGCCACATTGATAGAAATAGCCATACACCTTAAACCAATATTAGCAATGAACTTCCAAAGAACTCTGAGAAGGAAAAAATCCGTCCAATTTAATTTGCAAAAAATTATATTTGCATTTCTAGCTCTCAAAATTAAAGTCAAAAATTATCTCCCAGCTACATCAAGAGAAAGACTGACTGAGGAAAAATGTGACCCAGGCAGAACCATCAGTGGAAATTTAATGATGATTTTAGGCTTTTACCATAAACACACTTAATAAGAAACTAAGCACAAAAAAGAAGACAATTTCAAAGGGATTTGAATGCTGACTAAAATAACTGTGTATATAGATACAGTTATAGGTTGAATTGATTTTAATTTTCTTGGAATAGGATGTCATATGTGGAACTGGAGGACTTAAAAAGAGAAAACAAACTGCCTTAAAGCCTTTATTTGGTCTTATTTGGGGAAATTTGAAATATTAATTACATTTTTTTGTCTACATCTTTTGACATCTCAGTTGTACATGATAGAAACAAATAAAAGCCCAGTTCAAAAGCCAGGGAATTCTATATATTTTACTTCAATTATAGCACATTCCTTGTTGAATGCATTTTTAGCATATTGCTATATTGATGAGAATGATGACGTTCCCTAAGTTTGGGATGTTTGGCCCTATTAGTGAGTTGGAACTTTCCCTGAGTCAGGCAGACACAATACCCTGTGACTTGTGGAGAGGAATAGCCAAAAAAGCTTGGAACATTGTCACCAAGGTTATGGTCATGTTCTAGCCAAACTCAGATATAATGCAATGGAAAACATGAGTGGACAGCAATTTAATCAATTTTCCTACTGCCCAAATTAAATGAATGAAGTAGTAAATGAAATAGATTCTTTCCATAGTCAACTAAGAATTTATTCAAAATAATTTCCCTAAATAAAAATCATACACTATGAATAATATCAATCATAATACTGAGGTAATGAAGTTCTGTTAATTTTATATGCTCAATAAATGCAATGAAATTAAAGCTAATATTTTGATTTGGCTAGCTGCTATACATTGGAAATCCTTTTCAACCTTATTGGTGCCATGTTACCTTCCATTAATGATTTTCTAACTGTCACAGTGGCATGGATATGATTTTTAAAAGGGATGGCCACATTTTAGAGAAAGTAGTTAGGCTACTTTCTGTCTTCTTACTCAAATTTTCTGATAATATTTTGTAGATAAATTTTTAAGGTATACGACTGGAGGTTCCATGATGGCCACCATGGAGCAACAGAGTGGTGCCTCTTTCACTGAACAAAACAGAGAGTAGGGACCCAGCCACTGATAGACAGTGACACTCTGAACAGTTTTGGACAAGGGAGGCACTTTGCACCCAGCAAAGGTCTCTTAAACCACACAGAAACCAGAAAGCTATGATAGATGCTGGAACCTGGGTGCTCCATACACACTATGTGCTAGGCTTGCACAACAACTGAACCCCTGCCAGGTATATGAGAGGAGTGGGTGATCCTACGACACTTTAGGCCAGTTTATCCCTCCCAGCAATGAATGAGTCATTGACCTCACATGGGAGGAGATCTGGTAAAGGCATAGTGGTGGGTGACCAGAGCCCAAACAGAAATAGGAACAAAACTGACACTTGGGCAGCCAAGAGTATGTCTTTCACTAGTGGAGCCCATGACTGGCCCGATGGCCAGGAATTCTAACCTGCAGATTGTATATGACTGGTGCTTGTGCTCAGTGGCTGGTGGCCAACCCACTTGCCAGATCAGGAAGAATCATGCTCACAGGGGAGATTTTCTTCCATGGCAGAGAACTAGTTTTTTTTCTAGAGCAGAGCCTGGACTTGAACAGAGAGGGAGTGACACAAAAGACACCCGAAGAATTTCCCAATGAGGATTCTGGGCTTCAAAACACAGATGACAGACAGGGGCCACACTGTCTCTTTGCAGACTGCTTGCAAAAGAAGCCAGAAGCAACCTGAGGAATGTAATAGCAGGAGTGAAAATATACAGCAGAGAGGCCTGTTACAGGATGGAACAAGGAGCAGAAGCGAGTGTCTTCTCTCTCAATTAGAGACCTAAGTTGAATGACAGAGAGGGTCCTAGAACTGAGGGTTATTGACTAGCATCACCGCAACAAAACTGAAGAGGAATTATAGAGAGGGAAAGGAGGCTTGTCACAAATAAGGATTTTTTTAAAAAGGCAATTCTCAGAGTTCTAAAGAGACAGAGTCCAAAAAATCATCTATCAGAGCACAAAAAATGGAAACCTCCCCAGAATGACCTAGCCCAGATGGCAGACACAGAAATCAGAGATGAGATGGCTAAAATGAACAGGAATCAAGAGAAACAAGAAGTGAAACCCAATGAAATATTTTAGGAAGTAAATGAGGAAGTTGGCTAATTTTTTTAAAAGTCTGTTCTGAAATAACAAAAATGAAGAAGTCCATCCTTAAAATCAATAACAAAGTAGCAAACAGAGAGAGTAGAATCAACTAAGCAGAGGAAAGAATCTCAGAGCTTAAAGGCAAAAATATGGAATTAATCCAATCTGCCAAAAACATAGAAAAAAAAAAGAAGGAGCAAAGCCTCTGAGATATGTGGGACTATGTCAAGAAGCCAAATCCAAACCTGATTGGTGTCCTTGAAGAAGAAAAGGAAACTGAGAACACCATAGAAAAAACACTCTATGAAGTCATCCAAGAAAACTCCCCACATCTTGCTAGACAGCATTAGAGATTCAGAAAACCCTGGCAAGGTATCACATGAGAAGATCATCCCCCAAGACATATTGTAATCCCCCTTCACAAAGAACACTTAAAAGAAAAAGTCGTAAAGGCAGCAAAAGCCTACCTCAGACCACCTACTGAGGAAGGAGCATCAAAATCACTCCAGACTTACCTGCAGAAGCACTATAAGTCAGAAGGCATTGCATTTCAATTTCTAACATTCTTAAAGATAAGCACTCCCAGTCAAACATGTTCTACCCTGCCTAGCTAAGCTTCATCAGTGACAGATAATTAAAATTCTTCAGAGACATGCAATCCCTGAAAGAATATGCTACTTCTGGCAGATAAACTTTTCAGGTGATGCAGAAGGTTTGGAACACAGAAGAAAAAAATAGGTCATACCATCACAATCCTAGTTGGAGGCCTACATACCTCACAAACAGCCTTAATCAGATCACTAAAGCAAAAAACCTAAAAGAAGTTCCAGAACCTCAAGTTAACACTTGATCAAATGGATTTAATGTACATCTACAAAATATACATTCTCCTCATCAGCATATGGAACATACTCCAAGAGCGATCACATTCTCAAACATAAGTCCAACATGAACAAATTTCAAAAAATCAAAATAACTACATGCATCTTCTCAGAACATAGTGGAATAAAAATGAACACCACCACCAACAAGCTTTCTCAATACATACAAAGACATGGACACTAAACAACATACTGCTGAATGACTCTTAGGTCAACATGGAAATCAAGACAAGTAAAAAGATTCTTGGAAA
This sequence comes from Carlito syrichta, assembly GCF_000164805.1. NCBI lineage: Eukaryota > Metazoa > Chordata > Mammalia > Primates > Tarsiidae > Carlito > Carlito syrichta. Next base: position 21,030 of record NW_007012375.1, read on the forward strand.
CAAACAAAAACAAAGACACAGCTTATCAGAATCTCTGGGATACAACAAAAGTAATGTTAAGAGGAAGATTCATAACATTGTGTGCACACATCAAGAAAACAGAGAGATCACAATTAAACAGCCTAATATCACACCTAACAGAACTGAAAAAGCAAGACCATGTAATGCCTAATTTCAGTAGAAAAATTCATATTAGTAAGATAAAATCAAAATTGCATGATATAGAAGACAAAATTATAGAAAGCACCAACAAGACATAAAGCTGATTCTTTGAAAGGGTAAATAAGATTGATGGGGCAACCCCCTCAAGTCCCCTCCCACTGAGGGAGGTTTTCTGACCTCTCAATAAATCCTGCTTTCTCAAAAAAAAAAAAAAAGGTTGGATGAACCCCTGGCCATATTGATTAAAAAAGAGTCCAAATAGACAAAATTATAAATGAGGAAGGTGAAGTCATAACTGACCATGAAGAAATTCAAAAGATTGTTAGAGATTACTATGAACCCTTGCATGCAAATAAACTAGAAAGTCTACAGGAAATAGGACCTTCTGATATCATACAACCACTCAAGTTTGAAAGAAGAAGAAATTGAAACTCTAAACAGACCAATAACAATCCAGTAAATTGACTCAGTCATAAGAAACCTCTCTACCAAAAAAAGCCCAAGACCAGATGCCTTCCCAGTTAAATTTTACAATACAGACAAGGAGAAGATGACACCAATCTTTTTCAAAGTATTTCAGGCAATTGAGAGTGATGGAATTTTCCTGAAATCATTTTATGAAGCTAACATCATACTGATACCCAAGCCTGGCAAAAACCCAACAAGGAAAGAGAATTACAGACCAATCTCCACAGGTGCAAAAATTCTCAACAAGATTCTAGCAAATCTGACCCAACAACACATCTCAAGGTTCATTCCCCATGACCAGATGGGCTTCCTTCCTGGGGTACAGGGCTGGTTCAATATTCACAGGACAATAAACATAGTTCAGCACATTAACAGATGCAAAACCAAGACCCATGTGATTATATCACGAGACACAAAAAAGCATTCTTCAAAATCCAGCATCCCTTCTTGATAAAAACCCTTGAGCCCCTAGATATAGAAGGAACATTCCTTGAAACAGTAAAGCCTTCTGTGTTAAACATTTTGCTCAATGGGCAGACGCTGGATATTCTCTCTAAGACCTGGAACAAGATAATGGTGCCCTCAATCTCACCCCTCCTATTCAACATAGTATTGGAAGTCCTAGTCAGAGCAATCAGGAAAGAGTAGAATATCAGGGATATCCAAATAAGAAAAGAGAAAGTTAAGCTATCCCTGTTTGTGATCAATATGATTCTTTACCTTGAAAACCCTAGTGAGTCAGTCAAAAGCCTCCTCGCACTGACAAATAAATTTAGTAATGTCTCAGGATACAAAATCAATGTGTAAAATACAGTTGCATTCCTATACACTAGCAACAGTGAGTCAGAGAACCAAATAAAAAATACAATCCCATTCACAATAGACACACACACAAAAATTTAATACCTTGGCATCCACCTAACCAGAGATGTGAAAAACCTTTAATACAAGACCTACAAATGATGCTCAAAGAAAACAAGGATGATACAAACATTTAGAAAAATATCTCAGGCTCATGAATTGCAGTAATCAATAATGTCAAGATGTCATGGTCAAATCAATCCACAGCAAAAGAAACAAATCAGGAGGTATCACACTTCCAAACTTTAAACTTTATTATAAGGCAACAATAACAGAAACAGCCAGATATTGGTACAAGAACAGGCACACAGACCAGTGAAACAGGATAGAGAATCTGGAAGCAAAACTTCAATTTCTCACCCAACTCATCTTAGACAAAGCCTCTACCAACAACCACTGGGGAAAGAAGAACCTATTTAGTAAATGGTGCTGGGGAAACTGGCTGACCACATGCAGAAGGTTAAAACAGGACCCCAACCTGTCATCATACACAAAAATCAACACTAAATGAATCAAAGACCTAAATGTAAAACTTCAAACTATAAGAATCTTAGAAAATGCAGGAGACACCCTTGCAGGAATTGGAACAGGCAACCAATTCCTGATCAAAATTCCAAAAGACCATGCCGTAAGGAATAAGATAGACAAGTGGGACCTCATCAGACTGAAAAGCTTCTGCAAAACAAAAGAAACCATCAAGGAAGTGAGGAGACAGCCCCAGAAGGGGAAGAAATAATTGCAAACTGTACATTTGAAAAAGACCTAACTTCCAGGATTTACAAGGAACTCAAATTTGCTGAAAGAAAAATGACAAACTGCTCCATTAAAAAGTGGGTAAAGCATTTTAATAGATACTTCTCAAAAAAAGACATATGAGCAGTCAACAGATACATGAAAAAATTCCTGGTCTCACTAATCTTCAAAGAAATGCAAATTAAAACCACACTGAGATACCAACTAACTCCAGTCAGGATGGTCATAATTAATACCTCAAAAAAATAACAGATGTTGGGGAGGATGTGGAGAAAAGGGCATGCTTCTACACTGTTGATGGAAATGTAAATTAGTATAACCTTGGTGGAAAACAGTGTGGCGATTTCTAAAAGATCTAAAAATCTACCTCCCATACGATTCCAACAAGTTCCCTTCTGGGAATATACCTGGAGCAACTCAAATCATTCTTACAAAGAGGATACCTGCACACACATGTTTCTCAGCACTATTCACAATAGCAATACCATGGAACCAACCATGCTACCCATCCAAACTGGATTGAATAAAAAAAAGTGGTGCATATAAACAATGGAATATTACACAGCCATAAAGAAGGATGAAATTATGGACTTTGCAGCAATTTGGATGACTTTGGGGTCTGTCACACTCAGTGATTTATCACAGAAACAAAGTTCTGAGTACCACATGTTCTCACTCATAAGAAGATCCTGAACATTTATCATAATACTACAAGAAAGTTGTTGGCAGTAGTGGAACAATGTCAGGGGAGGGAGGGAGATCACATAACATCAATAAAGGTACCCGATCCCAAACTAGACAAAGTGAGGATAAATGGGAGACCCAAACTTAACCTGTACAATTACCACCTATATACCTAATCCTGAATTGTACTCCACATCTTTAAAATAAAAAAAAGAGATACAAAAAAGTCCATCCTACCAAATGCAATCTGTAGATTCAGTGCAAGTCCTATCAAATTACCAACATCATTTTTCACAGACCTAGAAGTAACAATACAGAAATTCATATGGAAACAAAAAAGGTCATGAATAACCAAAACATTCCTCAGTAAACGAAACAAACCAGGAGGTATCACACTTCCAGTCTTTAAATTTTATTACAAGGCTACAGTAACCATGATGGACTGGTATTGGTACAGAAATAGGCACATAGGCCAATGGTATAGGACAGAAATTTGAGAAATGAAAACACCATCTGTCAACCAAGTCCACCTTTGACAAAGTCACCAATAGCAATCCTTGGGGAAAGGAGATCATATTTAGCAAATGGTACTGGGAAAATTGGTTAATCACATGCAGAATAATGAGACTGAACCCCTACCTATCACCATATACAATAATCAATTTAAAATGGATCAAACACCTAAACGCAAAACCACAAACTATAAAAATTCTAGAAGAAAATGTAGGAATTACCCTTATGCACATCAGAGTAGACAATGAATTCTTGACCAAGTCCCCCAAAGCAAATGCCATTAAAGCTAAGATAAAAGATTTTGCACAGCAAAAGAAACCATCCAGGGAGTGAAAAGACTACCCACAGAATAAGAAAAAATATTTGGAAATTATGCATCTGACAAAGGTCTAACATCAGGATCTGCAAGGAAGTCATACAAAGTAGAAGAAATATAAACAGTCCCATTAAAAAGTAGACAAAGAATATGAATATGCACCTACCAAAAGATTACATACAAGCAGAAAAAAGGCATAAAAAATCCTCAGCTTTACAAATCATCAGAGAAATGCAAATCAACACTACAATGAGATACTACTTCACACTGGCAAGGTTGGTTATCATTAATGTCATAAAACAACAGATTCTGGTGCAGGTGCAGAGAAAAGGGAATGCTTCTACATTCTTGGTGGGAGTGCAAGCTAGTGCATCCTCTATGGAAAACAGTGAGGTGATTCCTAAAAGAACAAGCAATCCCTCTCCTGAGAGTATACCTGGAGGAACATAAATCGCTCCACCAAAAAGACACTTACACACCTATGTTTATTTCCTCACTATTCATAAAAGCAAAAATATGGAACCAGCCCTGCTGGCTGCACTAGATAAAGAAAATGTGAAAAATAAATAATAAATAAACAAACAAGAAAATGTGGTACATATACATGATGGAGTATTTTATAGCCATCAAAAAAAACAAAACCATAGACTTTGCAGCAAATTGGATGGAGTTAGAGATCATCATAGTAAGTGAATTATCACAGAAACAACAAAGTTAATACCACATGTTTTAACTCATAAGTGAGCCCTGAACATTAGTCACATTAGCACAAGGGAGAGATCAACAGTTACTGGGCACTACTAGGGAGGGATGAAGAGTAGAGGATGAGGGTCATGTGACAACACACAGGATACCTGCTCCACTACCAGGAGGAGTGAGAGCCAGTTAGAAGCCCAAACTTCACCTGCATATAGTCTACTTACATAGTTAACCCTCATTTGTGGCCCAAGTCTCTATAATCAAATTTAAAAAAATAAATGTTAAAAATAAATAAGAATAAAAAAAGTATACAACTGAAAAGTATCCTACTTTGAAAGAGCCTCACATTTGATCTTACTAAGGGGGAAAATGTACATATGTTTACATTACAAATTATATTTTTAGTGTTCCAGCTACAGTACAAATGAAAGAAAAGTTTTAGAGCTTCAGGTTGAAAATTCACAAAGACAGTTCTAGACTACTTACAGTATCACAATGGTCAAAATGGCATATGCTGGAACTATAGGGTATTTAAGCTGGCTTTATTTTTCTTAGAAGCCTGTTTAAAAATTCTAGAATAAAAGACAATAATTTGCATTCCCATTACCAAATAGCAATCTTTACCACATGTAAAGGTCAGCCTCTTAATCAACTTTATGTTGAGTAGTGAGGGAGAGAGGAAATAACCTCTCAGATTGACCAAACAGCCATTTTGTCACTAAGTGCAATGAAAATGTTGCAACATTGCTTTCACATTCCCTTAGAAATTGTTTCTGCATTTTTATGCTAGAAGAATTTGAGGACAGGTAATTCTTAGCTCTGTGAATTTGTATGCTACATCCATGCTGCCTCTGTAATATTTGAGTAGCCATAAAAATAGTTTTTGATTATCAAGGATGGTTGGGAAAAAGCAATAATTAAAATAAAAAGCAGACAGCACAAATGCATGGGATCAGTAACTAAATCCACCTTTATTCAAATATGAGCTGGCTTGATGTTTAAAATGTCTGTCCTGGGCCGGGTGCAGTGGCTCAAGCCTGTAACCCCAGCACTTTGGGAGGCTGAGGTAAGGGGATTGCCTGAGCCCACAGGTTGGAGAACAGCCTGGGCAACTTGGCGAGACCTCATCTCTACAATAAATCAAAAAATTATCCATGCGTGGTGTAAGAAGTTTGGGGCCAGTAATGACTCCACACCCGGCCAGGACCAAGAGATTTATTAAAAGGGTTGTTACAGAGAATATCTGTAATGGAAAAACAGGAAAAAGAGAGAGATAAGGAAGAGGAAAGAACCTTTAGCTGTGGCTTGGCGAGAGAAAGGGAGAAAAGGAAGCCTTCAGGGTCCTCTGTGGCCATGAAGGCCGAGGCGAGGTGTGTTCCCCCTCGCCCTGGGGCCGGAGGGGCTGCCAGACGATCAACGGCCAGTTCCCCGGGTGATCCCAGGCAAGTTTCAGGCTTCCGTGTCTGGGGAACTCACCTATCCAATGGTCACTGGTGGATGCAGGTCAGGCATTCAAAACGGTGGGGAAGGTCCAGGAGGGCTGGAGTGGCCACTGGCACCAGGTCAGGGGTCCCGCCTACAGGGATAGACCTGCACCAGGGCAGGAGAGCACCCAATCGGAGTCACAGCACCATTGAAAGAAGTTCGGCGCCAGCCAGGACCAAGAGATTTATTAAAGTGGCTGTTCCAGAGGAAAAGGAAAAGAGAGAGAGAAAGAGAGAGTAAGAGAGAGAGAGGAAGTGGGAGAGAGGCGGGGAGAGAGCTGCAGAGAGGGAGAGAGCTGCAGAGAGAGAGAGAGAGAAAGAGAGACCAAGAGAGAGAGAAAGAGAAACCAAGAGAGAGAGTTGCAAGGAGAGGGCTGTATTTATCAGCCTGACAGGGGCCGGAAGGGGCCGTGCTATGCTCCTATTGGAGGAACTGCATGGGAATAGGGTGGGGCCAATGCAGTGTTATGGTCCTATTGGACGCATAACAAGGCTGGCTACTGATTGGAGGCTTGAAGGTTTGAAATTGATGGCAGGGGAAGTTTGAAATTGGCGCACACAGGGAATTGTGCTCACAGAAGCCGGACAGAGGGCTTTTGTTGTCTGGTGTGTCAGTGCCATTTCGGGAGCCACCCCTCTGGTCGCTTCCTACACCTTTCACGTGGTAATGCATGCCTGTAGTTCTGACCACTTGGAAGTCTGAGACAGAAGTGTCGCCTGAGCCCAGCAGGTTGAGGCTGCGTTGGCCATGAACATGCCACTGCACTCCAGCCTGGGTGATGGAATGAGACTTCAACTAAAAAAAAAAAAGTCTGCTCTGATGTACAATAGGACATTTGACTGCACCAGACTAATTCATCCACTGAAATTCTTTCAGCATGGGAATTCCTCAGTGAATAAGTAATAGTAACAATTCAAGAGCACAACCACATATAAGACCGCAACATTTGTAGTTTCCAAATAAGGACCAGGATAAGGGAGGCCTCTCACTGTCTTTGTTTCACTTAAGTCCAAATTACTTAATGCAGTTCTCAAATTAATAAGACTTCTCACTAGCATCAACATTGTTCAATAATTTAAATCCCAAAAATGACCATTCTATATATCCCAGAACAGTGTCACCCATCTTTACATTAGGATTAGGAATGTTTCATAGATCTCATTGATACATTTAGCTTATTTGGGTAAATATATGATGAAACTCTGCTGCTTTTGAAATAGTAGAAAAGTATAACAACAGTATCTACCTCATAAATTCCTGTTATTAAGTAAATTATTATACACATAGTACTTAGAACAGTGCCTGGCACAAAGTAAACGTTGAAAAGTGTCATGCTCACTACTATTAAGATTATTTACCCCTTTTAAAATTTTTAGGTAACTGATATGATTGACTACAATAATGTGACAGAAGATAAATTGTGCAAGTTCTGAACTTCGAAAGACACGGTTTTTGGCATGCACTTGGGAACCCTGTAACTACCTTCAGCTGAATGAGCCCAGAAAAGATTGCTGGAGAATGAGAAGCAACATAAAGGACATCTTATGTCATGTTTCCCGGAAAATAGATTCTGGGATGGAGATTTCCAAGCAGGAAGTTTTTGCCATTCTAGTTACTCTGTACTGTTGGCAGCAACTGAGGCAGTAATGAATGTATGGTTGGTAATGGGAAAAATTTGAACCACAACACACTTAAAACAGAGGTCCTTAGCTAATCCTTTGGAAAGCTTTGGAGCTGAGATGGTCCTTAAAAGTTTCTCCAGTTGAGGCAAAGGGGTTAAGTATTTTTTCACTTCTTCAATCAATCATTGGACAAGGACAGGCCTCAGTGAGGAAGTATGATCTTGGGCTAATCAGTGACTTTTGGCAATTATTGGAATGGGGTGCAGCAGCAAGCTGTCAGCAAGAAACATTCCTAAACACTGTAAAAAATATCTTGGCCTTGAAGAGAAGATTCTGGGTTGCATGACATAGCATTCACTACAAAAGTGAAACAAGGTGTTCCATTTAATAAGTCTGAAAAATGCTAGACATATGAATTGAGGCCATCCTGGAACATCCAGGTGCCAACCAATCCACTAGCTGACCAGCGACACATCAGTGAACTGTGAAGACATCAAATAAGGCAGTAAAATGAGAAAAAAAATCTTAGAAGACTAATAATAGAATCTTGAATGATAAGACACAGTTGCTTGTTTAAACTATTAAGTTTTGAGGCAAGTTGTTATACAATGATAGATAACTGATAATAATGTTACATGAATCCTCATCAAAGGTCATAAGTGTAAGATTAAAATGATTCTAGCAGTAGTCTAGTGACAAGTTTTTTTAAATAAATAAACAGCCACTTCTAAGGACATTAAGATCAATATATGTTTAAGAGTAAATCGGTAGCATAAATGATACTGATCAAACTTGAGCTTGGGTTATGCAGTACAGCTCGTAAGCCAAGAGGCCACCATGAAGTAGGCACAGAAGCCTCTTGGGAAGATACCAGTGTATTCCTCTGGGAATCAGTGTTCACCAGATTTAAGTCATCTAGACAGCATAACGATAGACAATTGTCAAGAGATTGCCCTAAAGTATTCTTTCAGAAACAGATCTCATAAAGGGGAGCTAATATCATTTTATTTAGATATTGGTATATACTAATTTACTTGAAAGCAAGGAATATATTTTTCCCTAAGGAGAAGAAAGTTGAATCTGTTGAAATGAGAACTTACAAAAAAATTATTGAACAAATATAACTAAAAAATGGAATTACTTATAATCCTGCCATTCTAACAAATCAGCTATCTTTATTTTCCCACATTTCTTTCCATGTTTGTCTATATTTATATCGTAATTAACTAGTTTTACACTTAGGGTCAATACAACTTTGTATTAGAGTAGGGGCTTTGGAGGAAAAAAAATCAGAACTTATAATTTTTATATAAAGCTTAAAACCCTCATCAAGCAAATTAGATTAGGCTATCTAGACTGAAGATCTCCAGCAATTTTTTGCTGTCAGTAAGTAATTATGCTTAAGATACCCTTTCTGAAAGACCAAAAAGAGGATCCATTTCAGGAAAAAGAAAATTGAACCTATAAGAAAGGGAATGTCGGAAGCAGCACACCTTATCAACAAGGGTGCCTGCATAATGAACATTGATATACCTGACCCTGAATAGTACCCCACATCTTTAAAATAAAAAAATATATATATTTTTTAAAATAAGAATTTTTAAAAAGGGAATACAAAAGTTTTAAAAAGGAGGAGCAGATTGTAGTAAAGCTGAACAAAGCTCTGACTGTATAAACCAGCAGTTGACAAGCTATGACCTACAGGTCAAATGCAGTCTACTGCCTGTTTTTGCCAACGGAACTTTATTGGAACATAGTCATTCTCATTCATCTATCTATTGTCTATGGCCACTTTCATACTATATCAGCAGAATTACACAGTTGTGACAATGATGGTAGGGCCTGCAAAGCCAAAAATATTTTCTATTCCATCTTTAGAGAACAAGTTTGCTAACCCCCTGACATAAACACTTAAAGATTAATTTGGGGGTAATGTGCTGAAGAAAGGCAGGACTATAATACTAGACAAAAATATGGAAGATAGGAGTTACTTCTAAGATCCATGTATTGCTTTGCAGGTGTTTAGAGATATTGTCAAGAATACATGCTAAAAAATATAACATATGATTACATATATAATACAAAACCGTATTCTTGGATTTTATATGCAAAGCTAAAAATACTTTCAAGTAACCCTAAGGGTCGATGATGTAACGATTTGTCTTCCTTCCACACCCCTTGCAGCTTTCAGTATTCACTTGAATACTATTAATAGGTGAAACAGTTGACTGAAAAGCGTCTTCCTCTGCAGGTGGTATTATTGTTTTCTAGTCAACATCATATAATTCTAAGTGATAAAAACTTATGTAGGGAAAACAGCGACCACAAGAAAGTCAACAGCTCGTGATGCATGTTAAAGGAAAAAGTAATCATTTTTAGCCATTGAAGTTTTTGGGAGTAAATCATATACAATCTTAATATTTGTGAATATTAATACTTAAAAATATTATGTCCTGTGTAAATGCAAACAAACTGCTCTAAATAACTGTATGAAGGTATATACCTAACTAATTCAACAACTTCCGATTATATGAAAATGTACTAAGGGAACACTTTTGTGAATTACTGTTTGAGTATTGCTATATTGATAGAAAATCATCATTGTCATATTTAAATCATTTAGCCTGAAGTAGATAAAAACTACTTGACCAAATCTTACAATTTTCACCAGTGATTTTGGTTGCATAATTAGAAATTAGAATCTAATACCACAGAACAGACTTTAATCCAATGAAAATACATGAGGCAACTTAACATAATTTAATTTATAAAACTCATAATTACATTGTGAGTCATTTTTGAACTTTAGCTTTTAAATTATTTTTAAAAACAATATAACTCAGTAAGTAAATTGTTTAACCTTTATTTAACTGATAGTTCTGAGCTTTAAATGTTCATAATTCATTATGTCTGTCCTCAGAATTTTTTTTAATGACCTAAGGACTTTTGTTCTCGCTGAATTATGTGTATACTAAAGGATTTTAAAACATAATGACTGTATTTTCCCCCCTAAGGTATTCTGGACTCTTGTGATTAAATTCTAGCAACATACATTAAAAAAAAAAAAACGTAATGACTAAAAATTTGTTCAACTTGGAAGGAGAAAAGGGAGAAATGTATTATAGAGTCTCAGCCCCTCTCACTGCTATTTTTCAAAGACAAGTATACGGTATTCAGTATTTTTTACTTTAATTTAATTTTGTTTTTTCTAACTTTTTAATTTTTGTATTTTAAAGATGTGGGGTACAATTCAGGGTTAGGTATAAAAATGTTCATTATGCAGGTACCCTTGTTGAGGAGAAGTGCCCCCCATTCTGCAGGGAGATTCCCACTACTTCCAATTCTGCCTCCTCCTGCCCCATACCCCCGCAGTTTCCTGCTACTGCCATTCCTTTTCTTTTGTGTTATGATAGTTGTTCAAGGTCCGCTTATGAGTGAGAACATATGATACTCAGTTCTTTGTTTCTGTGAAAGATCTGTCAGTATTATAGACCCTAAGTCCATCCAGGTTGCTGTGAAGTTGATGATTTTGTTCTTCTTTATGGCTGTATACTTTCCATCATGTATATGTACCACATTACTTTAATCCAGTCCTCTTTTGATGGGCAGCATGGGTGGTTCCATGTTCTTGCTATTGTGAACAATGATGCAATAAATATACATGTGGAGATAATCGTTTTTATGGAATGATTTGATTTCTTCTGGGTTTATTTCCAGTAGGGGGATTGTGAGGTCATATTAATGGTCAATTTTTAGATCTTTTAGGAATCGCCACACTGTTTTCCACAGAGGATGTACTAGTTACACTCCTACCAGCAGTGTAGAAGTATTCCCTTTTTACTACATCCTCTCCAGCATCTATTGTTAATTTTGAGTTATTGATGATGGCCATCCTGACTGGAGTTAGGTGGTATCTCACTGTGGTTTTAATTTGCACTTCTTTCATAACTAGTGAGGCTGAGCAATTTTTCATGTATCTGTTGGCTGCTCGTATGTCTTCCTTTGAGAACTGTCTATTCATATCTTTTGCTCATTTTGTAATGGGGCTTTTTTTTTTCTTTCTTTCTTTTCAGCACATGAGTTCCTTATAAATCCTGGATGCTAAGCCTTTGTCAGACATATAGTTGGCAAATATTTTTTGCAGTCTGTGGGCTGTCTCCCCACTCACTTGATGGTTTCTTTGGCTTTGCAGAAGCTTTTCAGTTTAATGAGTTCCCACTTGTTTATCTTATCTCTTATAGCATGGCCACTTGGGGTTTTGATCAGGAATTGATTGCCAGTTCCAATTTCCATAAGGGTGTCTCCTGCATTTTCTAAGGTTCTTATTGTTTGAGGTTTTGTGTTTAGGTCATTGATCCATTTGGAGTTGATTTTTGTGTATGGGGATAGGTAGGGGTCTTATTTCAATCTTCTACATGTGGTCAACCAGTTTTCACAGCACCAATTACTGAATAGATTCTCCTCTCTCCAGTCATTGGTAGTGGAGACTTTGTCAAAATGAGTTGATAGAGAAATTGAGCTTTTGTTTCTGGAATCGGTATTCGGTTCCATTGGTTGATATGCCTGTTCTTGTACCAATAGTAGGCTCTTTTGATTATTGTAGCTTTATAATCAAGTTTAAAGCCTGAGTGTGATATCTCCTGCTTTGTTTTTTGTTTGTTTGTTTGTTTTGTTTTGCTGAGGATTATTTTGGTGATTTGTGGTTGTTTATGTTTCCATATGAATTCCTGTATGGGCGTTTCCAGGTCTTAGGAGAATGCTACTGGTAATTTAATGGGTATTGTGTTAATTTCTGTAGAGTGCTTTGGGTAAGATGGACATCTTAACAAAGTTGATTCTTCCAATCCATGAGCAGGGAATATTTTTCCATTTGTTTGTTTCATCTTTGATTTCTTTGAGCAGTGCTTTATACTTTTCATTGTAAAGGTCTTTCATGTCTCTGGTTAGGAAGATGCCAAGGTATTTGATTTTTTTCTGGCTATTGTGAATGGGATTGTATTTTGGGGGGAGGGATTTCTGTTGGCTTATTGTTGGTGTATAGAAATGTGCCTGTCTTTTGCACATTGATTTTATACCTTGAGACTTTGCCCATGTCCTTTATCAATGCAAGGAGATTTTTGACAGATTCTCTTGGATTTTCAAGGTATCGCATCATGTCATCTGCAAAAAGGGATAGCTTGACTTTCTCTTTTCCAATTTGGATAACTCGATCTCCTTCTCTTGTCTGATTACTCTAGCTAGGACATCCAAAACTATAATGAAAAGGAGGGGTGAGAGTGGGCATCCTTGTCTTGTTCTGGTTTTCAAGGGAAATGTTTCCAATTTCTGTCTGTTTAGCAGTTTGGTAGCTGTGGGTTTCTCGTAGATGGCTCTTACTATTTTGAGGTTTGTTCCATCTATGCCTAGATGTGGGAGGGTTTTTATCAAGAAGCAATGCCTGATTTCATCAAAAGCCTTTTCCCGCATCTAATGATATAATCATGTGGTTTTTGTTTTTACATCAGTTGAGGTATTTAATTTCGTTTATGATCTTATGAATGTTGAACCAGCCCTCAATTCCTGGGATGAAGACTACTTGGGTCGTGGTGGATGATTTTTGAGATGTGTTGCTGAATCCAGTTTGTTGAGAATTTTAGCATCTAGGTTCAACAAGGATATTGGCCTGTAGTTCTCTTTCTTTGTTGGATCTTTATCAGGTTTGAGTATAAATGCAATGTTAGCTTTGTTAAATTATTTGGAGGAGAGTTCCATGTTTCTCAATTGCCTGGAATACTTTCAGTAGGATTGATATCAGTTTCTCCTTGTGTGTTTCATGGATTTCTGCAAGAAAATCATCTGGTCCATAGTGTTTTTTTGGTAGGTAGTTTTCTTATTACATAGTCAATTTCTTGGATAGTTGTTGGTCTATTTAGGGTCTGAATTTCTTCTTGTTTCAACTTGGGGAGATTGTATGATGTCAGAAAGTCCTCCACTACCTTTAGGTTTCAAATTTGTTTCCATATAAGCACTTAGTAGTCTTTGATAACCATTTGTATTTCTTTGAAGTCAGTTGTGACTTGATCTTTTGCATTTCTGATTATGAATATTTGGGCTTTTTCTCTCCTTTTCTTGGTAAGTCTAGCTAGGGGACCATCAATCTTGTTTATATTTTCAAAGAACCGGCTTTTTGTTTCATTTTTTTGTGTGTTATCTTTTGTCTTCTATGTCCTGAAATTGGGCTTTTGTTTTGGTGATCTGGATTTTTCTGCTGAAGTTAGTGTTCTAAGGGTCTTGTTTTTACAACTCCCTTAGGCGATTTGCTATGCTGTTAACTTGTGATCTTTCCATTTTCTTCATGTGTGTTTGTAGAGAGATGAATTCCCCTCTTAGTACAGTTTTCATGACATCCCAGAGGTTTTGGTAAGATGTTTCTTCATTTTCATTTGTTTCCAGGTAAGTTTTAATCTCTGTTTTGACTTCCATGTTGACCCAGCAGTTGCTTAGCATCATACTGTTTAGCCTCTATGTCTTTGTGGATTTTGGGGTAACTTGGTTGGTGTCGATTCTTATTTTTATTCCACTGTGGTCTGAGAAAGTGCATGGTAGGATTTCAATCTTGCCAAATTTGTTTATGCTTGATTTATGGCCGAGGATTGTCGATCTTAGAGTATGTTCTGTGTGGTGATGAGTAGAATGTATATTCCCTGTTTTTTTTTGCGGAGTGTATCAATTAAGTAGGTATCAATTAAGTCCATTTGGCCAGGCATCACATTGAGGTTATGTATCTCCTTATTGATTTTTTTGTCTTGAGGACCTGTTCTAGGGTTTTGAGTGGGGTATTTAAGTCCCCAGCTATGATAGTGTTATCAATATCTTTTTTAAGTTTACCTAGAAGCCACTTTATGAAAATTGGTGCACCTATATTGGGTGCATATATGCTTAGGATGGATATTTCTTGTTGGTGGATTGAACCTTTTATCATTATGTAGTGACCTTCTGCATCTTTTAAAATTTTTGTTAGCTTAAAGGGTATTTTTTCTGATATTAAGATTGTGACTCCTGCTTGATTGACAGTGCAAGGAGGCTTTTTACTGACTCACTAGAGTTTCAAATTGTGTTCTGTTCACCTGAAATTTTGTTTCCCGTCATCTTACTTGGAATGTGAGTCTCCTTTCTGGTGAGATGAGTCTCTTGGAGACAATATACTGTTGCCTCATGATCTTTTATCCATTTTGCCATTCTATTTCTCTTCATCGGTGCACTTAGTCCATTCACATTCAGGCTAATTATCAAAATGTGAGAGTTTATCCCCATCATGAGGTTCTTATGGAGTTTGTTGCTGTTGTTATTTGTTTGTTGTATTTCTTTGGATTTTGGGATTGTTTCTTGTGTGTTTTCAATCATTTTCCTGCATTCTTGTGAAGGGCATTGTTGTTCTTTTTTTCCTTTCTTCTGTTTTTGATACTTTCTTAAGTGTTTCTTGTAGAGCTGGTCTGGAGGCAGCACAAGCTCTTAGGGATTGAATGTCTGGGAAAGATTTTAATTCTCCATCACTGATGAAGTGTAGCTTAGCTGTTTATCTTTAAGAACATTGAAGATCTAGCAAGATGGCAATGGGACAGGTCAGAAACTGAGAGTCTCCACAAAAGTGAGTGTCCATAAAGACTCTTTCCATGATTGGCATGTGCCGGTGGGTGACTTGAACGTCCATCAGAGGGGAGACTTGTGTTCATATACCCGGGGCTCTCCTCTGGAGGTGACTGCAACACCTCACCACCTTGAGATTGGAGCCCTGGGTGTGTAGGATCATCTGCTGCTCTCTGGGCTCTCCTGAGAAAAGCCTGCCAAACTCAGCTGTTCCTCATCATCTGTAACCTGGCCCACACCATCACCTGTGATAGCAAAGTGGCTGGAGCTCGGGATTCGTGGAGAGAGCAGTTGGGGAGAGCTGGAAAGGAGCCCCACCCCCAGTGAGGTGTGAGGAAACACCGGCCGGAGCCATTTCCTCTGTCCCAGGACAAGGCAGAGACTTGCATTGCCCCACCTAGTTCCACTCAGCCTCCCACTTGGGACGTAGAGGTAATGGCATCAAACTTGGAGGGACAGACGCCCCTCCCCCATGCCAGATCAGACACAGACACAGATCTGAGTGGGAGACTTGACAGACAGCAAGCTGGGTGACTCCAGATCTTATCCACCCTCCTCCCACAGTAGGCCTGGGGCATCTGACCCACACTGACAGTAACCCTATCAGCCTGCGCTGCAAATTTTTTAATTAATTATTTTTATTTTAAAGATATGGAGTACAATTTAGGATTAGGTACATAAGTGGTCATCATACAGGTAAAGTTTGGGCCTCCCTTTGGTCCCTACTATGCCTGGTTTGAAATGAGATGCCCTGATTAATGTTATGTCCCCCACCACGCCCCTGGCAGTTTCCTGCTACTGCCAATCCCTTTCTTATGGCATTGTGATAAATGTCCAGGATCTGCTTATGAGAAGCAATGTGGTTCTAAGTTCTTTGTTTCTGTGATAGATCACTGAGTAATCCATCTTAGTTGATGCAAAGTCCATAACTTTGTCCTTTTTTATGGTTGTGTATTACTCCATTGTGTATATGTACCACTTTTTTTTGTCAAGTTCACTTTCAGTGGACAGCACAGTTGGTTCCATGTTTTTGCTATTGTGAATAGTGCTACAATAAACATGCGTATACAGGTATCTTTATAGAATAATTTGAGTTCTTCCGGGTATATTACCAAAAGGGGAATTGCCGGGTCATATGGAAGGTCAATTTTTAGATCTTTTAGGAATTGCCACATTGTTTTCCACAGTCGTTGTACTAGTTTACACTCCCATCAACAGTGTAGAAGCATTGCCCTTTCCCTACATCCTCTCCAGAGTCTGTTGCTTTTTGAGTTATTGATGATGGTCATCCTGACTTGAGTTGAGTTGCATTTATTTGATGATTAGTGAGGCTGAGCATTTTTTTCATGTATCTCTTGGCTGTTTGTATGTCTTCTTTTGAGATGTGTCCATTCAAATCTTTCGCCCACTTAAAAAAAAATTATTATAAAGATGTGGGGTACATTTCAGGGTTAGGTATATAAACATTGATTATGCAGATACCCTTGTTGATGAGGTATGCCCCTCCCTCCCCTAGCAGTTTCCCTCAACTGCCAATCCCTCTCCCCTCCCCTGACAGTATCCCATTACTGCCAATCACTTTCTTATAGCATTATAATTGTTCAAGGTCTGTTTATGAGTGAGAACATATGGAACTCTGTTCTTTGTTTCTGTGATAAATCACTGAGTATGATCAATTCCAAATCCATCCAAGTTGATGCAAAGTCCATATATTTGTCCTTCTTTATGGCTGCATAATATTCCATTGTGTATATGTACCAGTTTTTAATAGGGCTGTTTGTCATTTTCCTTTTAGCACATGTGAGTTCCTTGTAGATCCTGGATGTTAGGCCTTTTTCTGACGTACAATTGGCAAATATTTTATCCCATTCTGTGGGCTGTCTTCCCACTCTCTTGATGATTTATTTTGCTTTGCAGAAGATTTTTGGTTTGATGAGGTCCCACTTGCCATTTTTATCTCTTATGTCATAGACTTTTGGGGCTTTGATCAGGAATTGGTTGCCTATTTCAATTTTTGTAATGGTATTTACTATATTTTCTAAGATTATTATAGCTGGAGGTTTTATATTTAGGTCTTTGATCCATTTGAAGCTGATTTTTGTGAATGGTGATAGGTACGGATCATGTTTTAATCAGCTGCATGTGGTCAGCCAGTTTCCCCAGCACCATTTACTGAATAGGTTATCCTCTCCCCAGGATGTTGGTGAAGGCTTTGTTGAAGATGAGTTGGTTGAAATATTGAGGTTTTACTTCCAGATTCTCTATCCTGTTTCATTGGTCTGTATGCTTGCTTTTGTACCAATACCAGACTGTTTTGATTATTGTAGCTTTATAGTAAAGTTTTAAGTCTGGAAGTGTGATAGATACCCCTTTGTTTATTTTGTCAAGAATTGTTTTGGTTATTCATGGTTCTTTATTTTTTCATATGAATTTCTGTATGGTTTCCAGGTCTGAGAAGAATGATGTTGATAATTTAATGGGTATTGCACTGAATCTGTAGATTGCCTTGGGTAGGATGGACATCTTAACAACATTGATTCCTCCTATCAATGAGCATGGAATATTTTTCCTTTTTTTTCTGTCTTCTTTGATTTCTTTGAGCAGTGTTTTTTAGTTTTTGTTGTAAAGGTCTTTCATGTTTCTGGTTAGGAAGAGGTTAAGGTATTTCTTACCTTTGTGTGTGTGTGACTTTTGTGAATGGGATTGTGCTTTTTATTTGGTTCTGCCTGTTTGTTGTTGGTGTATATGAATATCACTGTCTTTGCACATGTATTTTGTACCCTGAAACTTTGCCAAAGTCCTTTATCAGTGTAAGAAGGTTTTTGGCAAATTCGCTTAGATTTAAAAAGAAGAGGATCATTATTATCAGTACAAGGGATAACTTAACTTCCTCTTTTCCTCTTTGGATACCCCTGATTTTCTTTTCCTGTCTGAGTGCTCCATCTAGGAATTCCAACACTATGTTAAACAGGAATGATGAGAGTGGGCAGACTTCTTCTGTTCGAGTTTTCAGGGAAAATGCTTCCTATTTATGTCCATTCAGTAATGTGTTGGCTGTGAGTTTAACATAGATGGCTCTTACTATTTTGAAGTATGTTTCCTCTATGCCTAGGTGTTCAATTGTTATTATCACGAAGGAATGCGAGATTTTATTGAAAGGTGTTTTTTGGTTTTTTTTTTTTTTTTTTGCATCTAATGATAATAATCATGTGGCTCTTTTATTTTTTTTACATCTGTTGATATATTTAATTACAAAATGAGTCTCACAGATGTTGAACCAGCCCAGCATCCTGGGGATGAAGCATACTTGATCATGGTGGATGACTTGCAAGAACGTTGTTGAGAATTTTTACATCTACTTTCAACAGGAAAATTGGCCTGTAGTTCTCTTTCTTTATTGGATCTTTACCCAGTTTGCGTATCAGTGTTGTGTTAGCTTCATAAAATGATTTGGGGAGAGTTCCATCTTTCTCCATTGCCTGGAATACTTTCCATAGGATTGGTATGGGCTCCTCCTTACATGTTTTATAGAATTCATCTGGAAAAACTTCTGCTATTTTCTTATTACCTATTTTACATTTTATATTTCTAAACAAAACTTAAGTCTAAATCTACACTTATATATGAAATTAATCTTACTTCTAATCCTAAATGTATTTAATTTTAAACTTACATTGTGTGTATAATTTTAAGTTTACCTTAAAGCTTAATTATTTCCTATTCCTTCTATTACTTATATTTAACTAATACCTACTTCTATAATAAACATTTATCTTTTAATTATAATTATTATTTATTTAATTCTAATCCTTACTTTAATTTTAACCCTCTTTCTTAATTGTTTCTTAAATCAAAAGGCATGTCTGTGACTTGTTTTTCCCGAAAATACCTGTTTTTGGAGATACTCTGTCTCAGTTTCTCACTTTGTCATCAATCACAACTGTCAATGTTGTTACTTATAAAGGGTATGAGGAAGTACTTGTTTTTCCTTTTTAGCTAATGGTTGCAAAATTTCATGGGAAAGGGGGTAGTGAAACATTCCCTTGTCCCTTCAGGGGGGGATATTTTTGCTGTTGAGCCCTTTTTACATTTCTATACATAGGTTTACTGCTAATTCCACATCCTTGCACATTCTAGCTAATTGTTTTGTTTATCAAGGGAGGTGTTTTTCAAGCCTAAGCATGCATTCCTTTAAGACCAAAAGGAATCCTTCAATAGGATCCATGGGGTTCTGCTTCCATCATGGCCGCTTCCCACTGGGGCTCTGCTCCCAGTCAGCGTTTTTCCCATTTTCGGGTAACCTCCATTTTGCCTCTTTAGGGGTTGCAGCTTCCGGCAGTTATTGTCTACTTGGTGTCTCAGTGTCTTCTTGTTTCAACCTTGGGTTGTTGTGTGATGTCTGAAAGTTCTCTATGTCATGTAGGTTATCAAGTCTGTTTCCATGCAGTTGTGCATAGTAATCTCTGATAATCTTCTGTATTTCTTTGGGGACAGTTGTGATGTGATCTTTTGTATTTCTGATTGTGTTTATTTGGGCTTTTTCTCTATTTTTCTTGGTCATTCTGGCTAGGGGGTCCATCAATCTTGTGTATCCTTTCAAAGAATCTGCTTTTTGTTTATTTTTGCTATGGTATTTTTGTCTTCTATGTCCAGTATTTGGGCTTTTACTTTGGTGATCTAAATACTTCTACTGAATTTAGGGCTTTGGTGGTCTTGCTTTTCCAGCTCCCTTAGGTGATTTGTTAGACTATTAACTTCTATTTTCTTAATGTGTAATCATAGAGATATAAACTCCCCTCTTAATACTCTTTTCATGGCATAACAGAGGCTTAGGTAACATGTATCTTTGTTTTCATTTGATTCCAGGAATCTTTTAATTTAGTTTTGATTTCTGTGTTGACTCAGGAGTTGTTTAGCATCATGCTGTTTCAAGTCCATGTCTTTGTGTGTTTGGGGGGAACTTTGTTGTTGTTGATATTTATTTTTATTCCACTGTGTTCTGAGAAGATGCATGGCATTATTTGATCTTATGAAATTTGTTTATGCTTGATTTATGGCTGAGGATGTGGTCAATTTTGGAGTATATTCCATGTGGCCATGAGTATGATGTATATTTCATGGTTGTTGGGTGGAGTGTTCTGTAGGTATCTAATAAGTTCATTTGATCAAGTGATAAAATATCTCTGTTGATTTTTTGCCTCAATGATCTATTTAGGGTTGTTAGTGGGGTATCTAAGTCCCCAGCAATGATAGTGTTAGAGTCAATATCTTTTTTTACTTTACTTAGTAACTGCTTTATAAAAGCTGGTGCTCCTTTGTTGGGTGCATACATGTTTAGGATGGATGTTTCTTGTTGATGAATTGAATCTTTAACCTTTGTCAGTGTACTTTTGTATCTTTTAAATTCTTTATAGCTTAAGGTTTATTTTGTCTGTATTAAGATAGTTACTTTTGCCTTCTTTTGTGATTCGCATGCCTGAAAATTTGTTTTCCTTCCTCTGACTTTGAGTTTGTGAGTGTCCTTTGTAGTGAGATATGTTTCCTGGAGGCAGCATATTGTTGGGTCATGCTTTTCTAATTTAGTTTGCCATTCTATGTCTTATCAGTGGTGCATTTAGTCCATTCCCATTCAGGCTGATTATTGAAATATGAAAGTTTGTCTCTGTCATCAGGCCCTTTTAAAGTTGTTTTGTTTTCTTTTAGCTTTTTTGTTAATATATGTGTGTGTGTTTTCATTTTGGGGGTTGTGCTGTTTGTTTTGTTGCTTCTGTGTTTGTTTCTGATCTTCTGAAGTATATGGTCTTTCTTTTGTTTCTTTTTTCTTCTGTGCACAGCACCTTTTTAAGCATCTCCTGTAGAGCTGGCCTCAAGGCAGCATATTCTCCTAGGGATTGGATGTCTGGGAA
The DNA here is from genome assembly GCF_000164805.1 of Carlito syrichta. NCBI lineage: Eukaryota > Metazoa > Chordata > Mammalia > Primates > Tarsiidae > Carlito > Carlito syrichta. The sequence continues at coordinate 42,125 of NW_007012375.1, forward strand.
AGATCTTAATTCTCCACCACTGAGGAAGCTTAACTTGACTGGGTAGGAAATTCTTGGTTGAAATTGCTTACCTTTGAGAACATTAAAGATTGAGGTCCAATCCCTTCTGTCCTTTAGTGTTTCTGCAGATAAGCCTGCAGCAATTCTGATTGGTCTTCCCTGGTAAGTAGTGTGACCTTTGTCCCTTGATGCCTTAGGAGTTTTTATTTTATACCTACTTTATGTTGGCATATTACTGTATGTCTAGGGGTTGGTCTTCTCATAAGATGTCTTGCAGTGGTTCTCTGAATCTCTTGTACTAGTATTGTCATCTCTCTGGCCAGATGAGGAAAGTTTTCTTGAATATCTCACAGAATGTTTGTTCCAAGGTGTTTTTCCTTTCTCTTTGTACTTCAGGTATCCCAATCAAATGTAGGTTTGACTTATTGACAAAATCACATATCTCTAGGAAAGTTTGTTCTTTTCTCTTAAGCTTTTTTCTATATTTTTAATGGGTTGGGTTACTTCCATATTTTGTTCTTCCACATATGAGATTCTTCCTTCTGATTGGTCAATTCTGCTTCCCATGCTTGCCCGTTTGTTATTTATTTCATGGATGGAATTCTTTAGTTCTGTTATTCCTAAATATGCTTTCTTGAGTCTGTCCAACTCCACTGCAATTTCATTTATTTTTACCTCTTGTATTTCTTGATTTTTTACTCATTCTATCCAATGATTCTCTGATCTCTGTAAGTATCCTCTGGGTACAATCGTTCTCAGAGATAGCCATGATTTGTGCTCCAGTAGCTGTTCTTTCTAGCACTGACTCTTTGTTGGGTGCTTTGAACGTTACCAGTGATTTTTTTGGTTGATTTTCTTCATTTCTTCTGTTCTCTTATCATTCTCTCCAATTCTGTTGCTCAGTGGAGAATGGAAAAGCAATCTCTTCTGATATTTGCTCTACTTTCTCTCCTTCCCTGAGTTGGGGCTCCAGGATTGTTCAATTATGAAATAAGGTTCGGGGTGGGATTTTGTGCTATTGCTTTACAATTTTGAGCACTTATTAAAGGGTGGGAAAGTGGCTGCAGTGATTCAGAACCTGTTGGCAGCCCACAATTCTTGCTGTCTTGTGAATTGGCCAGCTGAGACTTATTCTCTATTTCCACACACTATGAGCTTACAATGGGTGTGCATGTGGAGGCCCTGAGTCCAAGACAGGGTATAAGAGAGAAAAGAGAGAGAAGGAGAGAAAAAAGGGAACAGAGAAGAAAGAGAGAAACAACAATGTAGAGCAAGAGCAAAGAGAGAGAAAAAGGAGGAAAAAAAAGGAAAAACAACCACCAAACAAACAAAGCAATAAAAATTAAATTAAAAAAAGAAAACACAAACAAAGCAAACCACAAACCCAAAAAATCTGTTGGTAGAGATTTCTCAGCTTTAGTATATCTCTTTGAGAGTGAGGGAGCTTCCACTTGTGGTGAGTTATGCAACTACAGGTCTGTTACTGCAGTCTCCTTCTTAGCTGTTGAAACTTGAGATGTTGGAATCATCACCCCCTGCAGCCTACAATTGATAGTTGGTGTACACCCATGAGGGAGGGTGGGAGAGTAAATTAACTCAGCATCTCTTGGGCTCTCTCCCCCTTCCTTCTTCTCCAAGCACAGTCACAGATCCCATAGTATCCAGTTTGTGGCAGGGAAATGGGGTCTCCAGTCTCTACCTTGTCCTCCTAATCTCTTTCACTCATTACTAGGGGTTGGGGGAAGTTAACTAGGCACTCACCAGGCTCCTTCTTTGTCAGATCTGCTGTATGCATCTCAGGGCAGAAGGTAGATCGTCTGAGACTCCACATCTGCCATTACCCACCAGGACTTGTGCAGTGGGGCAGCACTCTCTGAGTTCATGAAGAGCAGTCCCAAACAATGGATAGATCACCTCCTGATCTTGAGATGTGGGTCTGATGTTCTGTATAGGCTTCCCTGGGGCACTTCTCTTTCCAGACTTTAGAGTGGCTGCTCAGTTTCTCTACAGACTTCTGTTCCTGCCACAAATGGGTTTGGAAAAATAGTTCCCTTCCCAAAAAGTACCATAGTCTCTAGCTCAGGTCCCAATGACAGGGCCTTGCAGCCTAGCCTGGTGCTGGATGCAGAGACAGTGAGTCCAGGTTCAGGGTGGACTCTTTCTGCTGTTTCTTTGGGACTCTGCCCCTGGTTCCCTGGCTGAATGTCCTCCACGGTCCTTGCTGCTAGTGTCCTGCCTGGTGCTGCAGTGGTGGGAATGACAGTCACTCCAGCAGCTCCTTCCCAGGAAAAGCTTTGTTGATTTTAGAAAATGGCACTCAGTTTCTGTGCTCCAGGAAGCCTAGAGTCCAAGCAGCGTAGCTGCAGCACAAGCCACTTCACTAGGAAAGCCCTACCCACTTGCTCCCAAGTCCCCACTCAGTCAGCCAATCACATGTCCACTTACACACATACATTCAAATTTTTTGACACACTCACTCATTCACACAGAGACTCATGCAGTCCAAATGGCTATGCCACTGTCCTCTCCAAAAACCCAGATTTTTTTTACATTAAGCCAATGATATATTTTTCAGAAAACTGAGGATCACAAATATTTTTTATTTTTTTATTGTGATAACTTCCCTGATGCAAATACTTTTAGCATTTTGCAATACACAACTCCATCGGATCTTGAGATCTTCCAGGGAAGGATAATATGTTATTACTCTCTTTATCTCCATGGCCTGGTACATGTTATATACTTAATAAATGTTTGATTCATGCATTAGTTGGGAACATCTAGTCATCTCTAACTCCTCTAGAGCAAGTTGTGTTTCTCTTCATAGTGCTTATATATCTATTTTCACTCTATTGTAAACATTTATTTCTATTCTCTGTCTGAAGGTACATCTCAATGACAGAAACAAAGACTCCATTCATGTTTTTATGGTCCCTAGCACTACTACCAACTTTTAGCACATAGTGGCAAGTTCTCAGCAAATTTATTTAGCTAAATAATCTTTGAAAGTTAGATCCTCCAGCCGGGCTCGGTGGCTCAGCCTGTAATCCTGTGCCTTTGGGTGACTGAGGTGAGTGGATTGCCTGAGCCCACGGGTTCAAGACCCGCCTGGGCAGCGAGACCTCATCTCTACAATAAATCAAAAAATCAGCCGGATGTGGCAGTGCATGCCTGTAATTCCAGCTACTTGGAAGGCTGAGGCGGAAGGATCGCAGGAGCCCAGCAGGTCGAGGCTGCGGTGGCCGGGAGCGGCCACTGCTCTCCAGTCTGGGTGACAGAGTAAGACTCCAACTCAAAAAAAAAAAAGAAAGAAAGTTAGATCCTCTTCAGAAGAGTGTGCCTCATAATGACAGGGGATAGGAAAATGCATGTTCTGTGATATTAACTCTTTCCTTTCATACCTCTCAGTAGACTGTGGACTTCTTGAAGGTAAAGTATGAGGCCTAGTCATCTCTATATCCCCAGTATATGGCACACAGAGCTAAAGTGTCAAACTGAATTTAACTCCCACTTCTAATCTTAGGTTAAACTTCATTATAGATTAACCTAGGCCAACCATTAGAGTAAAATAGCTTCCTGGCTTGATTCAATAAATGTAATCAAATTCAAATCTTGAATGTCTACAATAAATCTTAGAGTCTAAAGTGCTAGATTAGGCTATTCTGCCTTAATTAGTTTAGCTTTCTTTGATTTGAACACGGCCCATTAATTTAAATTAAATAAGCAATTCAAAGCCAGTGGACAATAAATTAGATAAATGTAAACGTCAAGGACTGCAACTCCCTAGCTATATTTTAAAGATAGTAAATATGTAAGACATCAGAGACAAATATTCCTTTTGATGATGATAATAAGATGTTCCAGATCAGGAGAAAAACTGAGATTTATTTTAAAATACACAGACACTAAAAACATTTTGGCAACAAATTTTTCTTTTTGTTACTGTGTGTGGATGTTGCCCTAGTTCTAGTACAATTTTAGAAGTTATCAACAAATTGTTTGCATTGTTGTGCAAGTTTCAAAGAATAGGTTGTAATGATGGCTTAGGCATCCTTTTAACATCCCGTTGCATTTGTTGTTTTTTGGTAATCATTTGTGTATGTTTTTTAGACAGTTAACCACATTATTTTGGTCCATTCACTAGAGGTTATCTGAACTCACTTTTTGATATAGAAAATCACACCAAATAGTAGTTTTGTCAAATGCACCACTTTTGTTGATTATAACAGCAAAATGCATGTTTTTGAATTAGCTGAAAATCTGTTTCACTGAACTGATCAGCAAATCCAACAAAAAGAGCTAAATGCAGTTTTCCAGCACCAAAAAAGTACTTTTATTGTTGACATATTTGCATATGCTTTCTTTGTATTATAGTCTTCTGAAGTAGGACATCCTAATTCCTACAGTATTAGGATGACTTTGCAAAATCTTACTCTTCAAATGGTCATGCTAATTTGAGCCATTTGATGGGCATGTGCAGATATAGGGCTTGTTCTAACATAGGGATAGTTGTTCTCAGTAGATCTCTGATATTCGTAGATACTTTTTATTGCTTGAGCTGCAGGAACTAAGTTGTAACACAGTAATCCATTCTAAAAGAAAAACGTAGTCATGGAGAGGTAAATTTAAGTTGAGAATCCATGGCAATATTGGTATTTAAAACAATAGCTCTTAAGACCAATATCCCTTGCTCAAATTTTTTTTAAAAATTTTGCTTCTAGAAAAATAAATAGTGTCAATAAAGGCACTGTATCAAAATGATCAAAACAGTTTCTAAGACTTATTGGCATCATAATTTAGGAATATAGTTTGGACTTGTGCTATCAAATTGTCAGCAAACCTAGACCCATTTGATCAAATCATACCATGTGCTATGTGTGTATGTATATATTTTCCATATTCGTGAAATGTATGATGCATCTTGTAATTAAATTAATGTAATTTCATTTTAAGTACCAACAACTTTGTAGCTCTTCAATGTCTATGGGGTTCCATCCTTAACTACTAAACTCACTTGAAAGAGACATTCATAGAAATAATTTCATGACCAAGAAGTAGCACTAAAATATGAGGATTTGGAGGACAATGGCAATGAGAATGCCAGAGTGAATACATGATGTTCATTAGAAAACAAGAATTTCTCATGAGAATATATGCATAGGAGCAAAAATGGAAGATTAAGGGCTTTATCAGTAAAAATCCGAAAAGGAAACAGATGGCACACTCATATTGGATAATTTTAGGAGAATTTAACACATGGACTATTTACAAATGTGTGGGTAGGATTTAGGAATAGCAGTAAGGAATGATGAGGTACTCCAAGGCTAACAACAGTAGGGTATTTTTTCCACCCCTATGCTTGAAGGAACAAAGAAGAAAATGATTGCCAGAACCCAGACAGGATAGTTATATGGGAAGGGCCACATAACAGTAGTGTGGCTTTAATGAGAGGAACATGCCATCCCATTGCAGGCCAGAAGGGAGGCAGCCAAGAGAATACAGAATGTACTCCAACTAATTTTCTTTTCTTTTCTTTTCTTTTCTTTCACTTGACAATGCCTCCCACTGACCAAACCTAACAAAAAGCTAAAGGTAAGAGGGCTTCTTGGTGTATGTCTATACAAGTCAGTCTCCCAGAATAATGAGCAAGGGGGAGAAGAATGTAGGATTTCCTACTGCAAAGATTTCTGGAAAAAAAGTGACCTTATGCCTACATATCTCTCAAGGTGGATATGACTATAAATAGGTTTATTTTGAAGAAGTGAATTAATTCAACATCAGTAAAGATTATCATAGAACAATTGAAGTACAATTATAGTTTTGTGGCATAGTACAGAATGAATTATTTAATATAAGAGGATCTGGATTTTGATCTTGACTCTGCAAACTGACATGCTTTGTGAATGTGGACAAGTTACTTTACTTCTCTGAGCTTAGTTTATACATAGGTAAAGGGGACAATAATACATATTCTATTTGTCCATACCCGAGTGGGTGGTTGTAAGATTCAAAATAAAACATATTTGAAAAACACTTTATAAATCTAAGTGTTTTTTTAAACATAGGAATCTATGTTTTCAGCATTGCAAAATGGAGTTCAAAGATAAGTTCTGGGCATGTGGAGAAATAAGCTGACTTTTAATTTTTTTTTTTTTATTTTTTACAGTGACAGATCTATCTCCTTCCTTCCAGACAGGACTCTGCCAGCTTCCCACCAGATCTAATTAAGTTTTAAATGAGATTCAGGAAGTCATAATAGCTTATTCTGATTGTTCTTTTTATATCATACAGTCTCTAAATATTCATTGTACTCATATGATTCAGCTGTAAATCAATAAAAAAAAGCCAGCGGGCTTTTTTGAATTTTTTACTTTGCCCCATATATTTGGCTATACCAGTCATCTTAACATCATATCGGCTTTTACTCTTTTCACATTGTCTTTACTCAACTTGCTTTGTCTGAAGAGCTCTTAACCGTATTTAGAGACCCAAAGTAAATATCTTCATTTCTGAAAAACCTCTCCTTACCCCCATATAAGAAGATTTCCACTTCTTGTTTTGTACATGTAGTACTTAGAACATATTTTTATGATACCTGGTATCACTGCATTGCATTGAAATGATTTGCTTCTTTTTCTGTATCTCCCATGAGACCCTGAGGGCAATAAGTATAAGGGTCTTTTCCTACCTAGGTTTCAATCTCATTAACTAGCAACGTGCCTGGCACTTTGTGTGGGTTCAGTTAATTGGAATTCAAATTCTGAACATAGGTAAATAATAATATAAAAAAGGCCGGGCTTGGTGGCTCAGCCTGTAATCCCATGCCTTTGGGAGGCTGAGGTGAGTGGATTGCCTGAGCCCGCAGGTTAGAGACCCACCTGGGCAGCGAGACCTCATCTCTACAATAAAATCAAAAAATCAGCCGGGTGTGGTAGCACATGCCTGTAATTCTTGGCTACTTGGAAGGCTGAGGCGG
>NW_007012375.1:49120-78400 GCF_000164805.1 Carlito syrichta
AAGGCTGAGGCGGAAGGATCGCCAGAGCCCAGCAGGCGAGGCTGTGGTGGCCAGGAGCGGTCACTGCACTCCAGTCTGGGCGACAGAGTGAGACTCCAACTAAATTAATTAATTAATTAATTAATTAATATAAAAAGGAATGCTGAATTCTATTTTTACCTTTGTACTCCTCAAATTGGTTCACCAGATAGAAATTGCAACTATTTGGAACAAAATACCTACTATTTACTTTCACGGTAGAACAACAGAGGAAGATACACCCTGACTTAGATGAAAAGATATTCAAATGGGTTTCAAGCTGAGAGTGATCATAAATGTATATACTAAGGAAAAACTTGCCTGAAAATGAACTTGAAAAAATTTATAAAATACTGTAACACTACACTACTTTGATTGGAAGTGGATAAAATTTTTACTAGTTTTTTTCTGTTAGTACCCGTTTTCCATTTGTTAATTTGTCCTTTTTTTTTTTTTTTTTTGAGCCGGAGTCTTACTCTGTCGCCCAGACTGGAGTGCAATGGCCGCTCCCTGCCACCGCAGCCTCGACCAGTTGGGCTCCGGCGATCCTTCCGCCTCAGCCTTCCAAGTAGCCGGAACTACAGGCGCGCGCTACCACGCCCAGCTAATTTTTTATTTATTGTAAAGATGAGGTCTCGCCAAGTTGCCCAGGCGGGTCTTGAACCCGCGGGCTCAGGCAATCCACTCACCTCAGCCTCCCAAGGTGCGGGATTACAGGCTGAGCAACCAAGCCCGGCTTGTTAATTTGTCGTTATCTATGAGTGCTTACTATCAGGCATGTTGTAACAAGTGCCAGAGATTTAAGAAAAAAAAATACTTATGGAAGGAAATAATTAAAATTGGAAAAAAGTATATTTATTTACTTAATCCTACCCCCCACACAAAGACAAATATTATGCAATTTAATGGTAAACACATGTATAATTAGTATTCCAAGAAAACTAGTTTGTTATGGCAGCTTTTAATTTAGCAAGAATATGTGAAGTTTGAAGTAAAGAAACCATGGCCCCCAAAGAAATATTTCTATGTCTCTACCTTAATGTGATAAATGGGCTGATAGACAGTATATATATATATATATATATATATATATATATATATATATATATATATATGCCCTTTTATATAGATATATAATTTTTTTCATTTTAAAGATGTGGGGTAAAATTCAGATTTAGTTATACAAGTGGTCATCATACATGTAAAGTTTGGGCCTTCTTTTGGTCCCCTCTTCACCTGATTTGAGATCAGCTATGCTTATTGATGTTATGTGTTCCCCTTCCTACCCTGGCAGTGTCCCATTACTGCCAATCCCTTTCTTAATTTATTTGGTAAATGTTCGGGGTCCGATTGTGAGCAAAAGCTTGTGGTACTTAATTCTTTGTTTCTGTGATAGATCACTGGGTATGATAGACTCTAAATCCATCCAAGTTTCTGCAAAATCCATAATTTTGTTCTTCTTGATGACTGCATAATATTTCATCTGGTATATGTGTCACATTTTTTTATCCATTCCCATTGGATGGGCAGCACAGTTGGTTTCATGTTTTTTTACTATTGTGAATAGTGCTGCAAAAAAACATGCATAAACAGGTATCTTTTTTGTAGAGTGCTTTAAATTCCTCCAGGTATATTCCCAGACGGGGGATTGCTGGGTTGTATGACAGGTCAGTTTCTAGTTATTTTAGGAATCACTACACTGTTTTCCACAGAGTTTGAATTAGTTTACATTTCCACCAACATTATAGAAGCATTCCTTTTTCTCTTCATCCTTACCAGCGTTTGTTGTTGTTTGTTTTATTAATGATGGCCATTATGACTGAAGTTAGGTGGTATCTCAATGTGATTTTGATTTGCATTTCTCTGATGATTAGTGAGGTTGAGCATTTTTCATGTGTCTGTTGGCTGCCCGTATATCTTCTTTTGAGAAGTGTCTACTCATATCTTTTGCCCACTTTTTAATGGGACTGTTTTTTTTTTTTTCTTTCTGCATGTTTGAGTTCCTTATACGTCCTGGATGTTACACCTTTGTCAGATATGTAGTTGGCAAATATTTTTAAGCAGAAGAAAGAATCTCAGAGTTGAAAGACCAAAGTATATTAATCCAATCTACTAAAAGTATAGAAAAAAACTTAAGAAGGAAGAAGAAACTCTCAAGAGATGTGTGATTTTATTAAGAAATGAAACCTATATCTGACAGTATATTTTTCAACTTTTTATTTGTAATTATATGATTTTAGGGGTTGAGCTAAAGAATGGTGAGGCAGACCTTAGACTCTGAGTTTTTCTTTTTTGTACCAAAGCCTAAGACCATACCGATGCTCAGAGATTAACTAATTTGTTTGTTTTCTTTAAATTTTCTTTCAAAATACATGAAATATAAAAATATAACTTTGTATCAGTCAGCGTGACTCAGTCAAAGGAACGTTTTGAGTTTAAATTTTTTCTCCTCAAAGAGGATAGTGCACCTAAGCCAATATTGTTAAACTTCCATCTCCCTTGTCTTTATTTTAAAAAGCAATACATTAATGAGTAATAAGTTCGTCTCCTCAATTTTGATCATTCAGACTTGGGAGACAAGGACCACTGGGAAGCTGGTTCTACTCTGATGGGTGGGAATTGTAAAAGGCACTGAAAACTTTCATGCTTCTCAGCATGATACTGTGAGATGCAAACCTACTCTCCTTCAATTTTCCTGAGAGTGAAAGAAAATAAAATATGGGAGTTATCACGGCACCCATGTGGCAGAGTCCAGTGGTCCAAGGGAAGGCATTAACATTATCCATCATAATCAATATCCACACCTAACCCATAAAAACGTTCCATAGTAAAACCAAGGGACAGGAATGAGAGGTGGAAATACTGTGTGACTTGTCCCATTTCTATCTCTTCATTTTAAAAATTGATCCATTCAATATATAACCTTTTGTAATGCCCAATTTTGAGCCATGTAGTTGTCTTAGGGAGACGTGAAATGCAAGGGAAATTATTGAAATTAGCTCAAAGAAACCATTCTACAATATACACATTTTCTGTTTCATTCATACCTTGAATTTTGGAAAGAAAACTAGCATATTTGATTTTCCACAATTCAGATGCTTATCATACAGTCATCTACTATAGCACTTTCTCACCTAAGTTATTTCTATGCAGCCTAAATTTCTTTAAAGGCTTTAACCCTTTTATGTAGTCCAGTAAAGTACAATAGATCTAGACTATAAATTAGAACAACTAAATTCCAGCCTTAGTTTTACCTTTTAACTATGTGGCCCTGGAAAGTCACTCCATCTTGTTAGGTCTCAGTTGCCTCATCAGTAAAATAGATATATCACTGCACTGTTTACTTCACAGAGTTAAATGCATAATATATTACAGATGTGAAGAGTAATCTTTCTATAAAGGGCTATATAGATACACAAAAAATGTGTCCCTAGTCCTGTGGGATGGTAGGCAGCAGCATCATTTTTTACCTAGAAAGTTTTAGGGACACAAAATAAAATGAGTGACTTACTAATAAATCTAACACTAGACTCAAAGAATGGGCATGTATTTTAAACAATGCATGCAACAGGCCTAGCATACATATAGACATGTCTAAAACAAAACTTATAAATCTAAAGAGAGTTTCTTGTAGACAGCACATAGTTGAATCTTATTTTTTTTAAACTATTTAACCAATCTTTTGATGTCTTCATGTCTTTTGATTGAAGAGATTTAATTCATATAGATTTAAGTAATTATAGTTAGGGAAGGACTTGCTTGTCATTTTGTTAATTTTTTTCTATCCATTGTGTAGTTATTTTGCTTCTCTTTTCCTCTCTTGCTGTCTTTTGTGTGTTTCACTGATTTTTTATAGTGTTATGTTTTGAGTTCTTTCTTTTTATCTTTTGTGTATCTTCTAAGGTATTTTCTTTGTGGTTACCATTAGGATTACATAAAACATCCTACAGTTATAACAGTTTATTTATTTATTTATTTTTTGAGTTGGTGTCTCACTCGGTCGCCCAGACTGGAGTGCAGTGGCCGCTCCCAGCCGCCGCAGCCTCGCCTGCTGAGCTCCGGCGATCCTTCCGCCTCAGCCTTCCGAGTAGCTGGTATTACAGGCATGCGCTACCACGCCCGGCTGATTTTTTGATTTATTGTAGAGATGAGGTCTCGCTGCCCAGGCGGGTCTTGAACCCGCAGGCTCAGGCAATCCACTCACCTCAGTCTCCCAAAGGCGCGGAATTACAGGCTGACCCACCGAGCCCAGCTATAGCAGTTTATTTTAAACTAATAATAACATAACTTCGATCACATACAAAAACTACAATTTTGCTTCTTCCCTACCCACACACTTCATATTAGTGTCACAATTTATATCATTTATATGACACATCCATTAACAAATTTTTATAGATATAGATATTGTTTCTTTTTTTAAAAGTCAGATCTCACTCTGTCACCTAGCCTGGAGTGCAGTGGCACACTCACGGCCATTGCAGCCTCAACCTGCTGGGCTCATGTGATCCTTCCACCTCAGCCTTCCATGTAGCTGGAACTACAGGCATGCACCGCCATGCCCAGCTAATTTTTTTGATTTATTGTAGAGATGAGGTCTCACCAAGTTGCCCACGCTGGTCTCGAACCTGTGGGCTCAGCCAATCCTCTCATCCTGGCCTCCCAAAGTGATGGGATTATAGGCATGAACCACAGCACCAGGCCTAGATATTCTTAATAATTTCGATTTTAACTTTAATACTAAAATTAAGTGGTTTACACACCACAATTGCAGTATTATAATATTCTGTCTTTGTCTACATATTTACCTTCATCAGTGAGTTTTATACTTCCATATGCTGTCATTGTTGCTATTCAGCATCCTTTCATTTCAACTTGAAGAAATCCCTTTAGCCTTTCTTGTAAGGCAGGCCTAGTGGTGATGAAATCCCTAAGCTTTTGTTTAATTCAGAAAGTCTTTATTGTGCTTTCATTTTGGAAGCACAGTTTTTCTGGGTATAGTAGTATGGGTTGATCATTTTTTGTTGTTGTTATTTTTTGCTGGTTTGTTTCAGTACTTTAAATATATCTTTCCACTCCCTTCTGGTCAGCAGTGGTTCTGCTGAGAAATCCACTGTAGCTTATGAAGGCTCCCTTGTATGTGATGATTCACTTTTCTCTTGATTATTTTAAAGATTCTCTTTGACTTTGACTTTTGACAATTTGGTTATAATGTATCTTAATGTCGACTTCATTGGAATAATCCTCTGGAATTCTTAAAGAAGTCTTTAGCCATTATTTCTTTTACAAAAATCTTTCTTCCCCTTTTCCTTTCTCTTCTTCTAGCTTTCATAGTGTATATATTGGTTCACTTGTTGTTGTCCCATAGTCCCTTAGGCTTTCTTTACTCTTTTTTTCATTCTTTTTTTGTTGTTCCTTGAACTAGATACTATCGAGTGACCTGTCTTCAAATTTATTGATTTTTTTGTTTGATAAGTCTGTTGTTGAACCCTTGTAGTGAATTTTCAGCTCAGTTATTATATTTTTCAGTTACAGAACTTTTCAGTTCACAATTTCTATTTTTTTCTTTTTATGGTTTGTTATTTCTTTGTTAATATTCTTACTTTGTTCATGTATTATTTTAATGATTTAATTAGTTTTCTATCTGTGCTATTTTGTAACTAACTCAGCTTCTTTGAGACTAATATTGTGAATTTTTTAATCAAGAAATTCACCTATCTCCATTTTTTCCAATTTATTTTATTTTAGAGACAAATTCTTGCTCTGTCATCCAGGCTGAAGTACAGTGGCTTGATCATAGTTCACTGCAGCCTCAAACTTCTGAGCTTAAGTGATCCTCTCTCCTCAAAATCCTGAGTGGTTAGGACTACAGGCACATGCCACCATGCCTGGTCAATTTTTTAAGACTTTTTTTAGAGATAAGGCATTGCTGGTATCCAAACTGGTCTTGAAATCCTAGCCTTAAGAGACCCTCCTTGGCCTCCAAAAATGCCGAGATTAAAGGTATAAACCACCATGCCCAGCCTCTCCATTTTTTTAGGGTCAGTTATTGTAAATATCGTTTATTTATTTGTGCCATATTTCCCTGATTCTTTGTGTTTCTTGTAGGTTAGTGTTGGTGTCTGTGTATTTGAAAAACCAGACACCTCTCTCAATCCATACAGACTGGCTTTGACAGGAAAAATCCTTCACCAGTTCATCTGGCTACATATCTGGAAGCCTCCCAAAGATTTCTAATGAATGTGCACATTCCATTCTTTTTCCTTTTTCATGGAGAGAAGTTTCTGGGTTTCAATTGTCCTCCCAATCTCACAGAGCTGTGTTGGTTGCAGTAAGTTGTCCATCTCATTTTCTCAGGACAATGCACTACAATGCCAGAATGTTGAATACTTACTCCACTCCCTTCTCTCCTTCCTTGGTGGTGGGAGGGGTAGTTTTAGGGTTATGTGCCTTCTCTTCATTTTACAAAGCTGTGCCAACTGAATTAAACTATATTTCTTAGATATGACACCAAAAGCACAGACAAAGGGAAAATATATAACTGGGCCTACATCAAATTAAATAGCTTCTGTTCAGCAAAAGAAACAATCAACAGATTAAAAAAGCAACCTACACAACAGAATAAAATATTTTCAAGCCAAATATCTGATGAGTAACTAATGTCTAAAATATATAGGATACAACTATAAGGTGTAAGGTACAACTCAATAACAAAAACAAAAAGAAATACAATATTCTAATTAAAAATGGGTCCAGAACTTTAGTAGGTGTTTCTCAAAGAAGATATACAAATGACCAATGGCTATATGACAATGTTCTCAACATCACTCATCATAAGGGAAATGCAAACTAAAATTGCAATGAGATATCACCTCACACCTAGTAGAATATTGATTATCAAAATAAAAAAAACATAGCAAGTGTTGGCAAGGATTTGAAGAAATTGAAACCTATGTCCATTATTGGTAGGAATGTAAAATAATGCAGCCACTTTGGAAAACAGTATGATTGTTCTTCAGAAAAATTAAAAATATTATTATCTTATGATATAGTAATTTTATTTCTAGATATATATTTTAAAAATGAAATCAGGATCTCAAAGAGCTATCTTTACTCCTATATTCATTGTAGTATTGTTACAAAAGCCAAGATATGGAAACAGTCTAAATGTCCATCAACAAACGAAAACATATAGACCATATAGTTTATATTTACAATGAAATATTATTTAGTGTTAGCATAGAAGAAACTCTTGCCACATACACAACATGGCTGAAATGTGAGAACATTATGCTTATTGAAATAAGCCAGTCACAAAAAGATAAAATACTGCACGATTCCACATATATAAGAAATCTTATAGAAGCAGAGCAGGGATAAGTGCTGGTTTACAGGGGCTGGGAAGAGAGGGGAATAGAGAGTTGTTGTTCAATGGGTATAAAGTTTAAGTTATTCAAGATGAAGAAGTTTTAGATATCTGCTAAACTATATAGTGCCCATAGTTAACACTACCTATTTTTTATTTAAAACTTGTTGAGGGTTGTAGTTCTGACAGTGTTTTTACCACAGAATATAAAATAAAAACAGAGAAACATAAGGCGTAGGATACATTTTTTGGAGGTGTTAGACAGTAAAATTGTAGTAATGGTTTCATAGGCATATGCATAAGTCCAAACTCTTTCAATTGTATCCATTAAGTATGTGCTGGTTTTTTTCTCTTCAATTATTTCTCAAATGGATATAATTATTAACATTTAGATGGAGATGTCATATTTGAAATGTAGTTTAACATCTTTATTTTACAGATGAAGAAACAAAAATCCTATTTTCTCCTAAAGCAAAATATTCCTCTTCATTTCTCAATCTGTTTCTTGGTTAGGCTTCATCTTTGATTCCCCCATTCCTCATTCAATCAGTCAGTTATGGAAATCTACTCTCACAATGTCTAGTGATTTCTTTTCATTTACTCCCCTACTGGCAGGCAACAGCTTATGCTTACACTCCTATACTAAGGTATTACCTTTTCCTTCTTCCAATTCATTCTTATGTTATAAGGGTAATCTTCCTAAATCATTACTTTCATCATGTTGCTTCACACACAAAATGCTTTTAATGGTTCCCAGTGGCTAGAGGATAAATAGCAAATTCCTTAGCGTGGCTCTTAAGATATCCCACAATAAGCTTCTGATATTTCTTTACCATTCTCTTCTACTCTTCTACATGAACATCATAGTCCCGGAACTAAAATCTGTACTATACTGCTCGTCAAATACGGATTACATTTCCTGCAGTACACCTCTCTCTCTCTCTCTCTCTCTCTCTCTCTCTCTCTCTCTCTCTCTGTGTGTGTGTGTGTGTGTGTGTGTGTGTGTGTGGTGTGTGTGTCTGTCTGCCTGCCTTTTTCTACCAACTTCCATTTTTCTGGTAGTAAATTCTGCTCTGAACAAAGTACTCAAAGTGGAAATGTGGAGCTAATTAAACCAAACTTCCTTTGTTTGGAATTTTCACTCAAAATAAATTATGGAAGTAGTAAACATACGCATTGTCCCTGGATAATCCAGAAAATGATCCTTGGAATGCTGTTAATTAGATTCTACTGCCTAGGATTTTTTTGCCTTCTTTTTTTTTTCCTGAAACTTGATTTTTTGGCACTTCCTCCAATTATCTGTGCTATCTTACATCTTTCCCAGAAACTTTCTCTCTTGCATATCTAGCTGGAACAAGTTGCTCTTACCTACTGTCAGGAGCTCAGCTGAGCTTGGAGAGATTGCTGAGCTACCAGGTGTTAGAGTAGTTGATTAAAGCAACAAGCCAAAAATAAAAGAGGTAAGGCTTTAATTACTTACCACACAACTACAAGTAAGAAATCAAAACCCAAGAAAGCACTGACTCACTCTGCTCCATTTTTCTCCATGGAATGGTGTACCAGTCGAGGGTCAGGCTGACCAGAACAAGCATTGGAATTATCTCAGTCCAAACAAAAGGCTTCTACGGTTTCATGAATGCTGAGTACTAATGGATAGTAGCAATGGGAAAGTGGTTATGGGAAGTGTGGGCTCAGAGCAGAAAAGTGTTGGTTACTGAGTCAGAGTGAGAAAAAAATTATCTTTAAGGTTTTTCTCTCCTCCTCCAATAAGGAAACTTCGGCAGAGGCACCTAAAGATTTTTATCCAGAGACCTGACTCTTTACTTATAAACATATAACCTTTATTGACATAATGTCGTTACTCATGCCATTCTATCTCCCATTTTTCTTCGTATCTAAGGCTAAGTTTACCTTATTTACATGAAATAATGTGGAGCAGTCCAGTCCACATTTGACCTTTACTTTGTCTGAAGCCTCACACCACTTATTTTGGATAATCCCTTTGAAAAAATGCTGACAGTTATTACCTTTATGACAACTATAAATGATTTGCCTCTGTCAGTATCTTTAGTCAAAGAGTTATTTATACCTTACACATGTGAATAATTCCTTACAGAATCATGCATGTAGTAAATGCTTAATACAGTTGTGGGGGAATAGCCTGCAGTGTGATAAGAAAGGCATATGTCAAAAACTCCCCAAAATAATTCTTGAAATGACTATTATTTTTTAAGGAAGTTAGTATATATACTACCTAGGAGAGTAGCACAGTACCAGTGATTGATTGTTTTCTCCACTGTCCATTGGCATTCATCTTAAGGAAAGATTTATTTCAATGTGAGCAAAGGGTAAGACAAACAGTAGCAATTATTGAATATTCAGTATGTGCCAGAAACCATGTAAACACTTTCCAATATTTATAGATTCCTTACAGTAATCCTGAAGCAAACATACTATCCATTTTAAATAAGAGAGCATGACAGCACCAAAAAATTGATTTTTAAATGGTCCGACAAACTTTAAGTGACAGAACTAGTATTAAATCCGGATCTGTTTGAACACCATGCTTATTATATTATCCATGAAAATGTCCAAATCATGAGATGATATGGATGCCAGAAAGAAGAGTCATGGTATAATAGGAGATAGATAATTGGCAAAGAACATCCCATAAAAAATATTTCCTACAAAATCAAGTAACATTTTGTTGAAAGAAATTAAAGAAGGATTCAATACACAACGACATCTTGTGTTCATGGATTGGAAACCTTAATAGTATATAGACAGCAATACTCTCAAGTTGGTCTACAGCTTCAATATAATCCCAATTATTCCTCCTCCTCCTCCTCCTCCTCCTCCTCCTCCTCCTCTTCCCTCCTCCTCTTCCTCTTCCTCTTCCTCTTCCTCTTCTTCTTCTTCTTCTTCTTCGTCTTCGTCTTCGTCTTCGTCTTCGTCTTTGTCTTCTTTTCCCTACTTTTCTTCCTTCTTCTTCCCTCTTCTTCCCTAATTTTCTTCTTCTAGTAGGAAGGAACACATTGATCCTAAAATTCATATGGAAGGTCAAGGTATGCACAATAGACAAAACAATCTTGAAAAACTTACCACAAAGCTACAGTGGTACTGGTCTAAGAGTAGACATATCAATCAATAGAATATAATTGAGAGAGTAGAAATAAATTCATATTTCTATGATCAATTGATTTTTGCTAATGATATAAAGACCACTCAGTGGAAAAAGTAGCTTTTTCAACAAATGGCACTTCATGGTGCTGGGACAACTTGATATCTACATGAAGACAAATGAAATTCAACAACTACCTTTCAACACACACACACACACACACACACACACACACACACACACACTTTCAAAATGGTTCAATCACTTAAATATGATAGCCAAAACTATACTATTCTTAGAAGAAAGCATAGGTGTAAATCATATGACCCTTGCTCAGGCTACAATCTTGAATATGACACCAAAGCACAGGAGACAAACAAAAATAAATAAATGAGACTTTATAGAAATTTGAAAAATTACGTTTCTCACTCATAAGTGGACCTTGAACATCTATCATAATACTATAAGAAAAGGATTGACAGTGGTGGGAATATATGGGGGGGCAGGGAGGGCAAGGGTGGTGGGATTAACGGTAGTCAATATCTGTCTGGGGATGAGGGGACACCCCTTATCAACAAGGGTGCCTAAACAATGCGTATTTGTATACCCAATCCTTAACTGTACCCCACAATTTTAAAATAAAAATTATGTCAGAACATATCATCAAAAATTGAGAAAACAACCAACACAGATTAGTATAAAATATTTAAAAACCATACAACTGATAAAATACTTATTCTAAGAATATATAAAGAACTCTTACAATTCAACAGTTATCAAATGACCCAGGAATTCTACTGCTAGTTTAATATTAAAAAGAAATGAAAACATGCAGCCACACAAAATTTGTATATGAATGCTTATAGAACCATTAATAATAGCCTAAAAATGGAAAAAACCCAAATGCCCAATACAACACAAATAGATAAAATAAAAGTTTATACAACTTAACAAAATGGAATAGTATCATGATAAGTGTTTGACATATATGAGCCCTGAAATCATTATGCTAAACAAAAAAGAAGCCAAATGCAAAAGGCCACATAATGTATTATTCCATTAAATGAAATGTCCAAAATAAGCAAATTAATAGAGACAAAAAAGCAGATTGGTGATTTCTAGAGGCTAGTAGAGGGGAGAATGGGGTTTGACTTCTTAACGAGTACAGGATTTCTCTTCAGGGTAACAAAATAGTTCTAAGTTTGGATAACAGCGATGGTTGCATAACACTGTGAGTATACCAAAGCTCATTGACTTGTTCACTTTATATTGGTGAATTTTATGGCGTGTGAAATGTGTCTCAATAAAACTATTAAAAGATAAGTTATTTGCATTATCTTTGCTTCTATAAAAAGATAACAATTTTCTAATCATTTTAAAAAACATTTTCATTTTTGCCTTTTTTTCCCAATTGGCAGAAACTCATTTTTATATTTCATAGTTCCATATTTTCCTCTGGTTCTTAATGCAGCTTAAAGTGCAAGAGGTCAATTTCTCTAACAGTACTGATTCTGTGGAAAATCTTGTGTCACTGATTGGCAGGCATCTCTTTACCTATCTAAATGAGTTTAGTCATTCAATTGCCCTTACACATACACTGCATAGCTTTGAAAGATGGGAGAAAGTCCTAGCCACAACACTTCTAATCTAAAATAAGATAGCTACAAATCTTTAAACCAAATGACACAGCTAAATTTTCTACTCACTGAAAGTTATTTGAGTATATTATCGACATTGCCCCTGAAAAGAATATTTTGGCTGGACGTGATGGTTCACGCCTATGATCTCAGCACTTTGGGAGGCCAAGTCTGGAGAATTGTTTAAACTCAGGATTTCAAGACCAGCCTGGGCAACACAGTAAGACCTTGTCTCAACAAAAAATTAAAAAATCATAAAAAATAAATTAGTTGGGCATGGTGGCACATGCCTATATTTCCAACTACTCAGGAGGCTGAGGTGGAGGGATCGCCCAAGCCTAGGAGGTCAGGGCTGTGGTGAGTTGTGATCATGCCACTGCACTCCATCCTAGGCAATAGAGTGAGACCCCAATTAAAAAAAAAAATACTTCATGACTTCAGCAAACTTTTTTATGGTAAGTGTATTGCTCTTTTGAGATGCAATGAAAATACTCAGTGTTTTACTATTCTGTAAGTCTTATGGGTATAGTGAAATGTGATTAATTATATTTACTAGCAACTAACAAAAGAATTTTTTGAATATACATATCTAAAGCTCAAAAATATCTTAAGCAATCACCTTTCTATGCCTTTTGTTTTATTTATTTATTTATTTATTTATTTATTTATTTATTTATTTATTTGATTTTGGTAAAGATGGAGTCTCGCTATGTCACCCAGACTGATCTCAAACTCCTGACCACAAGTGATCTTTCCACCTTGGTTTCCTAAAATACTGGAACTATGGATGTGAATCACAGTGCCCAACCTCTCTTTCTAAATATAATAGGTTGAAAATGGATAAGAAAGGAGATTTAACACTAAAGATAGCACTTTAAAGTTGTATTATCTAGGTATTATGTCTCCTATTTTACAGATGAAGAAATTGAGTTACAGAAAGACAAATAAATTTGTTAAAGATCATTTATGACCAATACTAATTCTGATTCTAGATCTTTCATACTCTAACACCTATCTTTTTTTAATCCACTGCAATAATTAGCTTCTGAATTAAGAAAGACTAATTTCTTTTTTATGATTAAAATTTGATAATCAATTCATTACAAAACTACTAATTATGAACAAATAAAATATTATTATAATGCTTATTATACAGTTACAAATTTTATTGTCCCAATTATTTTCTCTGTCATTATATTCCACTGATTTCTATTTAGCCTAGAAAGGCAAATTTCTTAGTAAGATAAGTAATCACACATTTTTGCTAAGTTACATATATGCAAATATAATATAAAAACTAAAACATACCCCTACTGGGAATATATCTGAAGGAATTCAAATCCCTCTATGAAAAACCCCCTACTGGAAATATACCTGAAGGAATTCAAATCACTCTATCAAAAACATACCTGCACATGTATGTTTATCACAGCATTGTTCACAGTAGCAAGAACATGGAACCAACCACACTGCCCATCAAAAGAGGACTGATAAAAAAATGTGGCATATATACACGATGAAATACTAAACAGTCATAACGAAGGACAAAATTATGAAATTCACAGCAACTTGGATGGACTTAGAGTCTATAATACTGAGTGATTTATCACAAAAACAAAGAACTTAGTACCTCATGTTCTCACTCATAAGAAGACCTTGAACAATTATCATAATACTATAAGAAGGGAATTGGCAGTAGTGGGAAACTGCCAGGACAGGAGGGATCGGGATTGGCAGTAGTAGGAAACTGCCATTGGGGGACACACGTCATCCACAAGGGTACCTATATAATGAATATTTGTATACCTAGCCCTGAATTGTACCCCACATCTTTAAAATAAATAATTTTAAAAAAAACAACCTGTCAGGTTAGCAGATTCCTGGCATGGCTTGAATGGGTGCTGACCAGGCCCATCAGCCTATTGCCTTCCAGAGACCAGACTCAAATGGTAAGGGCTAGTAGGAAGCCCCAGAACAGAGCCTGAGATGAACTGGCTTTTCCCCAAATTGCCCTCCTCCAAAATGGAGGCTGATCTGACTCCTCTGAGGGGCAATTTTTAACATTCGTCACTTGCTTTTCACACACTGTGACACAGGAAGCCAGACAGCAAAGAATGACTAGGCTGACTCTTTTTCACATTTGTGGACCCTGTTTAGATTTGGACGAGTTACTTCTCTGGTGAAGGGAGTTGAGGGGAGGTAGGAATGGCATTTCTGTGGAGAATGGCAGACAGGCAGGCAGGTTCACCTGGGAAGGCCCATAAAGCTGGGACTTCTTGCAGAAGAAGCAAAATCCCTACTGCCATGCCACCCTGGGTTTGGTCATGGGTCACACTCTAAGCACTTGGTCAAGCTTGTTAGGAGGGGGTGACACATGCTTTTCCTCCACCCGGAAAAACATGGAGATTCGAGGCGGTGGAAGCAGAAAGGGTCCTGCGAACTCAATCAGCTCAAAGCCTCTTATTGTTTATCTAGACAGCAAAGCTAGGCTAGATGCAGATGGCAAAAGATTCGGTCAAGGGCTAACCTTTTGACTGGGCTCAGAAGAGATACCCTACCTGCAATAACAGGATGGCAGCCTAGGCCAGAGTCTGGAGCTGAAAGTGGGTTGTCATTGAGTCTGAGTTCCCACCTTCTCTCAGGAAACAGTGCTCCTGCTAGCACCTAGGGCCCTCACCTTTACCAGAAATGGGACCCCACAAACACCAGAGAACATCACTGGGGAAATGAGTGCATGAGCTCTGGGGACTCTGTTCCACTTCTGTAATGCCCAAGAGAAGGAGAAGGCCTCACAGCCTTAGGACAAGGACGGAAGGTGGTACCACATGCTAGAGAAATATGCAAGCTGACCAGCTGTCCCTCAGAACACCACGCTGGGGCTAAACCACTTGGTTTTCTCAAAACTGGTTAGTTCCTGAGGTTGGACTTAGTGTGAGGAAACCGGAAGGACTAACCAGCATGAGTCCTGACTAGGTGGTGTCCCTGTACCTGAAGTGATTGACAATACTCTGTCACGTCTGCCTCCGGGGAAAACAGAGATGGGGACAGGAATACTCTCCCACCGAAGAAGAGAGGGAGCAAGGGAAGAACCTCACCCTGGCTTGAAGAAGGTCATGATTAAGGTAATGACATATGGGGCTACCTTCAGGGAGGCCCCTGTGCTCCCAAATATAGCAGCGCTTTCTTTTCTCTTTCCCACCCCTGGGAAACTTCCATTTGTGATTTTTAAAAAATCATCCACTATTAGGAACCTTTGAAAGTAACAGACACCTGGAGTGCGGGTGTGCATAGGGCCCACTCACACCTGTCAGCAAAGGCAGAAAGCACGCGCATCAGGTTGGCATGCAAGTGACAAGAACACCCACGCCCTCTCAGTCCCAGTACTAGCAGGAGTTCTGAGGCCCTGGAGAGGAAAACCGACAGCCAAGAAGGGTGAGGGTTGCAACAGACAGAACTTGGCACAGGACAGGCCGGGGAAGACTCAACAGGAAAGAGCCCTTGTACCAGCACCAGCAGAGAATCCCTGAAAAGCAGTGTGGAGACGATCTCAAGCCCAGCTGACCTAAAGGCATGGGGAACAGAACATTCTCACTTGGAGGATTTACTCTTCTCTGCACCCCCAACACCTCTAGTCACCTCAGGCCTGGGACTGCAGCTCTGTCAGAAACAAACCAGGTCCCACACTCCATGTTTAGAAAGAGAATTTTTAAACTGACCAAAGAGAACAGAAATCAGTTATCTGCCCTCTTACAGGATCAGGAAGAGACCGCCTTCCCCGCAGGCTCAAGATGTGGCTAGATGATGAGGAAGGCGGGCCCAGCTCCCAGCCCTGGAAACACACAGAAAAGACCCACACAGGCACTCGACTAGAGGCAAGTACAGGCTCTGGACTATAGGACCTGGTGGCCACTGGGGTACTGGCCTCAACACGAGTTGTCATTTTCCCAGAAATGCCATATTTTTGTCTGCAGCAACTGGCTGGAGGAAGATTTCAGAAAGGTGTGTACCCAAGGTGTCCAAAGGCAGCTGCTGATCCCTCCTTTTTCCCTGTTATGGGCCTTAACACTGAGGAAAGGCATGGTTTGGCAATTAGCCCTCAATAGTCTTCATCCCCATATAGCTCAGTGGCTCTTAGGATGACAGGAGAAGAGATGAACTTGGGAATAGTCTTGACCTTTCAGCTTTCCCCCCACTGGAACACTGTATGCTGGGGCTACAGCTCACAGCAATGCACGCGCATGCGCATGTGCACTCACACACACGCACACCCACACTCACTCATCTCATGAACTCAGCAACCCAGGGCAGGCAGTACTGGGTATTGTGGGTCTGGTATTTGGCCAGCCATCATCCAAATTGTCCTAAAGTTCTTTCCAATTGCTTTTCACGATTCCAGGCCCCACTAGGTGAGATACTCAGATTCTGCTCTGCCAGACTGGGTCATAAAAACACATTGTGGGAAAGTCCCCTACTCGGATGGCCATTGCTTGGAAGCAGGGAAGGCTAAGAGGCCAG
The DNA here is from genome assembly GCF_000164805.1 of Carlito syrichta. Classification (NCBI taxonomy): domain Eukaryota; kingdom Metazoa; phylum Chordata; class Mammalia; order Primates; family Tarsiidae; genus Carlito; species Carlito syrichta. The sequence goes on from NW_007012375.1 coordinate 65,778, forward strand.
TAGCTGCCTGAGGTTGGTACAGTTGTCGTCTACTCCACTCACCTACTCAAAGATTGGGATGAAGTTCAGCAACTCAATACCCACCATGTCATCAAACCAGGACTGTGTGGGCATTGCATTCTCTAGGTAGAAGATGTAGGAAATGGGCACTGCATTCTCTGGGTGGAAGATGTAGAAGGCAGGTGAGTTGTCCAGGATGATCTTATTCCTCAGTTCCCTTCCCAGGTGTCTGAGGTTCTTGACATAGCAAGCCCTGGTGGAACACACAGGACTCCTGGAAAAGTTGGGCCATAACCCCACAGTAGTCCAACAGATCCATAACAGGGTTGGCATACTTTGACAGACTGGCAGTGAAGAATTTCCCATTCATCTCAAGAGCTTCTCCACATAAGGCCTTTTGAACAGGTACACCTCGTGCAAGGTCCCCTCGATCTGTGCAGATACTATGAAGTTGGCATTGTTGATTGCCTTAAAGGAGCTATGCAAGAGGGTTTCATCCAGGTCAATGACCACACAGAATCTTCTTTAATTTTCTTCTGCCACCTCTGGGAGCAGGCATGTACCCGGGCTCATAAAACTGATTCTAGAGACGCTGCAGCAGCTCCTACTTAGCAGTACTGTTGGCTTCCTCCTTGTACACCACGAGGTCAGTAGAGGAGCCTGACTGGCCAACATGCTGGACATGAAAAGAGCAGCAAAGGGCCTTGAAGATGTTATGACCACAAGGCTTCTTAGAAGAGGACTTGAAGACATAGCCTTTCTTGGTAAGCACCAGAGTATCTTTCCTCCATGCCTTGATGATGGAGCTGTGTTTCATCGAACAATCCCGCTGGCCTGGGCTGGCTGGGCAGGAGGTTGGGAGTGATGCAGGCTAGGCTGGACGGGGGATCCTGGGTGGGGGCCACTTAGGCTCTGATACTCTGACTCCCGCAGATGCTTACAACCCCCTTTTTGTTTTCTCCCTGAGCAGTGCAGGAAGGCAGCCTGTACGGAGGTCAGCTGACCCTGGCAGCACCTCTCCTAGGTACGCCCACCCTGAACCACAGGCAGCTGCTCTGGGCCCCTCAGTTTGGGTCCAACATCACTCATACTATTTCTAAAAATATTTCCAGCTCTGTACATGGATACATATGCTAGTCTTATTTACATTGAAATTTATCAATCAAAGTAGAGCAGACATTCATTTTCTTCTTTCTTCTGTTACCACATGCCATGAAGACAAAGAAACTCGTTTTTTTTTCTTTCACTAATGCTAAATGTTTGCAACTGATCTAATGCATCTTTTCTGTTCAATGAATGTAAAACCTTTTATCTCTAAGCTAAAAGTTCTGAAAATCAAGGGAAAGAAATAGATTATTGCTGAGACTTTAGTCCTATCATCTTTCTGAGCACTTGGATAATACTGCATACATTTCCTATTCATTTTTGAAAATCCACCTTTTATTCATCCCAAAGCTCAATATTTTCATCTCCTCTAAAATGAAGGCTTTATGGATAAATCTGAATTGTGCTAAATATAACACCATGAAGGTCCATCATTTGTACTGCTGTTTAATATTTCATCAATTAGCAGTTATTTTTAAGATTGACTACTTGTTATTTAGTATGCTTCCCGTTTCTTTTCACATTCAGGTGCTGAGATATTGCCATGTAAGTTTTTCATTTATTGGTTGATTTTGAACAGTGTGCAAGAAAGAAAAAAAATGTTGAAACAGGAGTTTTAACAAGCTCTTCTCTCTCTTCACAAACCTGATTAAACTGCTGATGTTAAAATAAAAGGACAGAAAAAGTCTCCAGGAAATCCAGTTAGCAGTTGACAGCTCATTGCCTATTTCTCATGAGCATGTTCTGAAACTTCTTTTCCAGCACATGAAATAACTTTTTTGGCTTCACTTTCTTTGATCAGGTCTAGGAGTTTTATAACTTCAAATCGACCACACTTTTACTTCTTTCCCTCAGCCTTACTTCTTTTCTGGCCTATTTTATCCACTATTATAAGTCAATAGTTACCCTATCAAATTGAATTATTCCAACACGTAGTTTTTCAATAAAGAGGGGGCTATGTGTTTTATTTGTTTCTCCTCAATCTTTTCTGTCTCAACATACATTTGGAGAGGTCAACTATAATATATTCAGTTGTTGATTAATCATAAAAAGTACTATCTATTGAATGATTGACTTTGTTATTTTTCCTACATCTGAAAAGGAGCAATAATATTATATTTCAGTTGCTTTACTAATGTGATTACATATTTATAAGATGTGATCAAAACATCTATTTAAAACTCAATTTATATTGAGTCCAAAATGTAATATCTGAAAATGCTTATTTTATATTTCTCAAAGTAGCAAGAATTAAAGAAACTAACATTGTGGAGTGTAAACAAACACCACAAAAGATTTTTGAATGAGACAAAAGTTTGATTAAAAAAATGTAGTACATATACACAATGAAATATTATGCATCCATAAAGAAGGACAAATATATGGACTTTGCAGCAACTTGGATGTATTTGGAGTCTATCATACTCAGTGATTTATCACAGAAACAAAGAACTGAGTTCCATATGTTCTCACGCATAAGCTGACCTTGAACAATTACAATGCTACTAGAAAGCAATTGACAGTAGTGGAAGACTGTCAGGGGAGGAGGGGTGGGATTGGCAGTTGAGGGAAACAGTTAGGGGAGGGAGGGGCATACTTTGTCAACAGGGGTACCTGCATGGTCGGTGTTTGTCTACCTGGCCATGAATTGTAGCCCACATCTCTATAATAAATAATAATTTAAAAAATTAAATTAAATTAAAAAGTTTGAGCATGGGTTAGAAAAATAAGATATCAATAAATCGTAAAATTAATGGATAATTTCTAACATCTGTAAGAAAGATACCAACACTTTCCTATTTGTCAGTTTCCCAGATTTTGTACAAAGTATCTCAACAACTTGGGTATAGTTAATAATCTATTTACTTGTCTGATTTCATCTGTAGGCAGTAAATTTGATGAGGGGCTGCATTTGATCTTTGTGTCCACAACACACAGTACAGTGTGTGTGTGTGTCATAGTGAAAGCTCAATAAACATTAATAGTATGAAAAACTGTAAAGACCATTGCTCTAAAAATGCTGGAGGCCTACTGAATAACAAATAAGTAACCAGACTTAAAAGTAACTCCTGAAAGAAGTATTAAACAGCAACGCAAATAATAAATCATTCGTGGTACTTAGTATAAGTGCTTAGTATAAGTAACACTGCCTCCTTACCATCAATACCCTTATTCATTCTGGTCCTTTTTCATTCTGACAAATGTAGTTTTATGAAGTGACAATAAATATATTAAAAATATATGACTTTAAGACACAAAATTATACCCCATGTTTCCAACCAAAGGCATTGCTAGCAACCATCTGTTAAAGATGAGTTCAAAAAAATAATTAGATTTCTGATCACAACAGAATAACTGGTACTATATTAGCCTCCCCACCATAAACAACCATAAATTTGGGTAAAATATATATGACAACAGTTTTCAGACTTTGAGTAACAGCCAGCTCTCTGCTTGAAGACAATAAATATCCCAAATGTAGGGCAGAGGATGGAAATTCAAGCAGAGCATACAAGTCCTATTGAATTGAGGAGGCAGAAATGAGAGTACAAGGAAGCTTAAGTGACTGGAACCTGCAGGGCAAGGTACTGAAGACAAAGGATTCATGCAGAGGGAAGTCACCCAAAATTCTGAGGAAAGGTACTGTATGATTTCTTGGCTGGCCTCTGCAAGTGCTGGATGAGAACGCCTGATGCTTACTAGAAAGCAGCTGCTATGAGATTAAGGAGCTGCTATGAGATTGAGGGAAACAAACAAACAATCCAGAGATCCTTAAGGTCAGTCAGTACGGAAAAATATTGGAAATCTGACCTAGCTCAAGTATAAAGTTCTCATTAACACTTCAAGAATACAGTCAAGACACCAGAAAGTCTGTGCCTTAAAATTAAGAACTACACTGTGACTGACTCTAGATCTATCCTAATGAAAACAAAAATAAACCCTGCCAAAACTCTCAGGGGATACAAAGTTTGGAAATTGAGTTTCACTAAGTAAGAAAAGCTTGTAAAACACTGTAAAATGTTGTAGGTCTTACCCACTAAAGTGTAAACTTAATTTAATACAAGTTTTAACTGATTGGTCAGTAGTTAAAAAGAAATAAACACTTTTCAGATAAAGATAACACAATCTAAACTGTTTAAAATATGTCATCAACAATATCAAGTATAGTTTTTTAAAATAATAAACATTCAAAGAAATAGGAAAATGTGACAAGCAGTTTAAGGGGAAAAAGTCATTAAAAACTGACTGATGAACAAGGCTTTGGATTTGACAGAAAAAAGACTTTAAAGCAGCTGTTATCAAAAACGTTCAAATAACTAAAGTGAAAAGATAATTAAAGGAAGCCTGGTGTGGTAGCTCACTCCTGTAATTATAGCAATTTGAATGGCCGAGGCAAGAGAACCGCTTGAGCCTAGAAGTTCGAGACCAGCCTAGGCAAGGTAGCCAAACCTTGTCTCTACCAAAAAAAAAAATTAAAAAATTAAATTAAATTAAAAAATTAGCCAGACGTAGTGGCCTGTGCTGGTAGTCCCAGCTACTTGGGAGACTGAAGTGGAAGGATCACATGAGCTCAGAAGATCAAGGCTGCCGTGAGCTGTGATCATGTCACTGCACTCCAGCCTGGGCAACAGAGTGAGATTCTGACTCAAAATCATCATCATCATTATCATCATCATAATCAAAGGAAAACATGACCTTAAAGAGTGAAGGAATAAGTGAAAGTATAGATAAGCGAAAGCATAAAAAGTGAAAGTATAAACAATGGAATTTCTGCAAGAGAAAAAAATAATAACTGAAATAAATAATAAACTACATGAACTTAACATCAGATTGAAGATGGCAGAATAATAAGTTAGTGAGTTTGAGGATAGAACAATTGATGTTATCCAATCTGAAATATAAAGACAAAAGATTGATAAAAATGTGCAAAACCTTAGAGACCTGTGGGATAATATTGAAATATACACCATATTTATCATTGGAGTCCCAGAAATAGATGAAGCTTGTAATAGCATAGAAAAAAATGAAAAGTAATGGTTAAAATTTCCCAAATATGATGGAAACTATTGACGCATGAATCCAGTTTCCTACAAAATATAAACAACCAAAAATAAGCCAAAGAGGTTTACATCTTAATTAAAATACTGAAGCAAAAATGAAGAGAAAGTTGTTGAATGCAACCATAGTATAAAATGCCATCATTATACACCAGAAACAATTGTAACAATGGATGCTGGTATCACATCATGAACCATGTAGGCCAGAAAACTGAAATCTTTAAGATGAAAACAGCATCTGTAATGTACATAAAGGGAAAAAAACCCATCTACATGAAAGAAAAATATTCTTCAAGAATAAGGATAAAATATATTTTCAGATAAATAGCACTGATAGAATTTTATTAGCAGACATGCAATAAAATGAATGCTAAAAGATTCTCATCAGGCTAAAAGGAAAGGATACCAGATGAATCTACAAAAAAGAAATAAGAATATTATGAATTATAAATGAGTGGGTGTTTGAGGGGGAACCACCCAAGACAGAATTTATTTATAAAAAATGTATTCTTACATCTTTAATCTTCAGTCATCTTCAAAGTACTCTCCATTTGATGCAATATATCTATGGAATGCTTTTTCCACTGCTCAAAGCAGTTTTTAAACTCATCCATTTTTATGCATTTTAGTGCTTCTGCTGTTTTTTGTTTATTTTTGCCTTTTCCACATCGGCAAAACATTTTCCTTTAAGGACTTTTTTTTCATCCGGGGAAACAAACAAAAAGTCACTTGGGGTGAGATTGGGTGAATAGGGAGGTTGGGGCATGGGGGGCATGCTGTTTTTTGGTCAAAAACTGCTGAACACTCAGCATGGTGTGGGTAGGTGTGTTATAAACCACCCATCATGAAATGGGCAAATGCAATGAGAGAATCTCACAAAAGAAAAAATTAAAGAAAGGAAGAAAGAAGGAAAGAAAGAGAAAGAGGGATGAAGGGAGGAAGAAAAGGAGCGAGAAATCAAGAGAAAGAAAGAAAGAAAGAAAGAAAGAAAGAAAGAAAGAAAGAAAGAAAGAAAGAAAGAATTCCCCAAAGCCAAACACAGCTTCAAGAAAATTCACGCAAGTCAAACACAGTTTCTCACAACAATGCTAGCTGGCACAGCAATGCTGATGAGTACCTAGAACACTTACTTAGTGACTTGGACTCCAAAAAATAATTCTGTTTTTGGAAGGGTTCCACACTCATATATTTGTAAAGTGTGAAGAGGGAAGTGAGATAGGTCAAGTGTTAATTGAGAAGTGGGAAGTGATAATATGAAGGGTCAGATAAGAAGAGTTGTGATATTGAATGCAAATAAACTTTGATAAGTCAAAGATACATTTTGTTACCCTTAAGGCAATAATGCAAAAGTGTAAATGATAAATTATTCGTCTTGAAAATTTGAAAAGTTTTGTTTCTCAAAAGACACAGTTAAGGAAATGAACAGACAAGCTACCTATTAGGAGAAAATATTTACAATACATTTACCTGAGTATAAACTTTAATTATTCCGAATGCATTAAGAACTCTTGTAATTCAAAAGTAAAATAAATAATCCAACTAGAAAATGGACAAAATATTTGAGCACTTTGTGAATGGTCAAAAAGCACACGTGTGTTTTAACATTATCACTCATCCAGAAACATCAAATTCTTTAAAAAGTCATCTAATATCACTTCTTAACTATTGAATTGCCTAAAATAAGAAACAGTGACAACACCAGATATTTTCAAAGATGAGAGCAACTGGATTATTCATATATGCTGGTTAGAGTGTAAAACAGTGCAATCACCTTGGAAAACAGTTTGGTAGTTTTATATGAATTTAAATATACACTTACATAACGACTTAGCCATTCCACTCCTAGGCACTTATCCAAAAGAAACAAAGATATATGTCTACACAAAGATTTTTAAATGAATGTTCATGGCAGCTTTATTCATAATAGCAAAATACTTGGAAACAATTCAAATGTCTATCAATGAGTGAATGAATAAATTAGTTGCATGTTCTTATAATGGAATACTGCTCAGTGCTACAAAGAAGCAACACAAATAAATTGCAAAATACTTTTCTTAAGTGAAGAAGCCAGGCACAATAGTACCTACTGTGTGATTCTATTTTTATGAAATTTAGAAGTGGCAGATTTAATCTATAGTTGATAAGAATCAGTGGTTGCATAAGATGAAGGAGTGGAGGAATATTCACAATAAAGTGTATAAGGGAAACTTCTGGATAATGGAAATGGTCTATATTATAATTTTGTGATATTACATGGTGTATATATTAGTCTAAATTCATTAAACTATGTACATATACTTATGTGCAAGTCATACATCAACTTTAGCAGAACAGTTTCTGAGCAGTTAAGGTGATTGGAGCGGAAGAATAGGAAAAGCGAAAAGGGAAATGAATCTAGGTAAACACTGCTGTGTTTACTCTTCTCCATACCTTTAAGGTCACAGAAAAAGAATAAAAAATTAGAACTTTGGAGACATAGATAAAGATGGAAAGACAAAACACTCCTTTCAAAAATGAGTTCTTTAAAAGGCTGACTACAGAGATATGAGAAGTTACTGTCTCAACATATATGTACACATAGTTCAAGGATGACATTAAGTATAAGCAGGTAGTTGGACTGCCTTCTGTAGCTCAGCAAAAAAAAGGAAGAGCAAAATATGGAACCACTTAAAAACTGCTGGAAGTATGTATACAGAAACTGTGATTCTATAGAGATAAGGGAAGGACTATAAGAGAGGCTAGAAAGTGAGAGAGAGTGCCTTTGGGAAAGATTCCTTTTGTGCTTTAGTGATTTACCCCCATTTTCACTTCATTTTGCCTTTGACCCTACAGTGCTGGACTCTGCCATTGTGGTATCCTGAAGAAGCTCTCAAGCTAAATTGCTTAATACAAGAAAACACTGCCTTTGATCTCCCTGAGCCATTCAGCTTCCAATTGATTGCTCCTTGCCCCATCTACTTATAGGAACAATCTCATCTTTGTGACTCCAAATTTATTTCTATTCTTAGTATAACAATAGCTCACTCTCTTTCCATCCACATTGGCACTGCTCAAATCCTTGCTCTTTCACTCAAGCTATTATAATATGATAGCCTCACAACTGGATCCATTTTAACCCCACTCACTTTGATCATCTATCTTCCACATTCCTACTGCAAGAATGAACTCCATAATACGTGAGCCGAGCACAGAGGGCCTCATGCTCAGAAAGGCCCTGCCCTTAGGGCTTACTATTCTAGATTTTCTGTCTTAAATTTAAAAAATGATTTTATATTTAAAATTGTGATTTTTAGATTAAGTCAGAAGGGACGTGCACCAGAAGCTCAGAGTCTTTGATCACATGCAACCTCAACTCTTACCACCCTTCCAGAACAAGTTCAGTTCTTGATCACTTTTTTAGCCTCTAGTACCCTGTACCCTGATTATTCTCCCTGCATGGACTCTGTTGCCCCTTGCCCACAGCAGGGACTTGGGCGAAAGTGTGGCAAGAGTTAAAGTTAGACATGCATGCTAAAATTACATCCTTTGTGTGGGGCAAAGTGGCAGTAACAATCTCCACCCCAGACTGGCAGTATCAAAGAATGCCTAGTATGAGTGTTAGCCTGAGTCTGCACATTGGTGGGAGTGAGTCTCGTGCCCATCCACCTCCTCAATTCAAGTACCAATCACATCCCAATGCAAAGGTTAAAATGTCTTTGACAGTCGCTCATCTGTTGTGGGTTGGTAAGATACCTAAGAGAACTTCCTCAGATCCTCTTTTTTCCAGGATGCAGTACACAGGTCTAGTGGCTGATGTGAGGGACAGTCCCGCAGCAATCAGACCTGCAAGTGTATATGAGCATACTTCATATAGTGGGACAAAATCTCTAGGTACCCTTGAGAGTGTGCACTCACCTCTCTAGTTTCTCAGTGCCCAGGAACAGTAACTCTGCTAGCTCCAGGTCTCAGGGTACTCTCTCTTTCTCTTTCCAACATTTTTGAGGCTGGATTGTGTGGTTTTTTTTTCTTCTGGCCAGCTCTAGTCGTCCTCCAAGGACAAATCATGAAGTACTAATTGTGTAATTTCAGTGATTTTTGTATCAAGTTAAGTGTTTTGCATTTAAAACTAGCATTGCACAATATGAAGGAGAAAGGCAAAACTCATACTAGAAATTTAAATTTTTAATTTCTCTTTAGTTACAGTAGTATTCAATAGCAGATATGAAACATCATAGCACGTTAAAAGAGAGATTGCACAAAAAAGAAAATGTCTTGTATATACCTTTAAATACATGTTTTCTTCTATTTTATTTTTTTGTCAATATTTTTTATTTTGATATTGTGGGGTACAGTTAAGGGTTAGGTATACAAATATGCTTCATTCAGGCCCCCTTGTTGATAACAGGTGTCTCCCCATCTCCAGAAAGATGTTTACTACAATTAGTCCCATCCCCCCCATAGTTTCCCACCACTGTCAGTCATTTTCTTATGTTAGTGCATTGGATGATCAAGGTCCACTATATGAGTGAGAATATGTGATACTCAGATCTGTCATACTTTTCTTTGAGAACAAAAGTAAATAGATTATGTATTTCCCCTGGTCAAGCACCTTCTACAGCTCACCACTACTTACAGAATAAGGTAGGAAAAAAATCACTTTTTCAAGCCTTATTATACTAGTCAAGAAAAAAAGTCTTATGTATTATTACCTGAACTCATGTTCCTGCTTGCATGTCTTCTTATGCCCATATTCTTCTTATTTCCACTATTAAGAATCTAGTTATTCATCAAAGTTTCACAAATTTAGCCTTTTACCTCACCCCTAGATTAAAGTGACCTCTTTGTCTTCTGGACATGCATAAAAAGTTCTATGATTGGACTATTCGAGCAGAAAGACCCTCAAAGATCATCTGGTCAAGTGACTCTCAACATTGGCCACGCATTAGAATAACTGAGAGACATTCAAAATACCAATGCCCTAAACCTCCTTCTGATCAATTAAACAAAATCTCTGGGACAGAGGCATTGGGGTTTTTGTAATATTCCAAGATTATTCTTTTGTGCAACCAGAGTTGACGTGCAACTCCTGTTTTTTACAGATGAGCATATTGACAATGAGAGTTGAAGTGACTTATTTAATATCAAATAACTTTTTGGAGACTTGTAAGATTAGATCCTAGAGCCCTCGCTTTTTACACTTCATTATATATTGTCCATTCTATATTTTTCCACTTATTTACTATGGGATATCATTAATCACGACCTCCCATGTACATATATATCTTGTCTCCAAAACTAGATCGTGAACAATATAAAGGAAATAGTAATGAATCTGTTTTCTGTATCTCCTTCTTTGTTTATGATGCAAGTTCTCAGAATATATTTGTGGATTGAATTTTCTTGTTGCTCAGTTGTTTTTAGCCAAACATTTCTGACATTGAACAACAGCCATCTTGTTTATCAGAAGTCATAAATCTTTGGTGATCCTAAAATGTTATCGTTTTTAACCAAGTAATAAAAATGGAAGAAGGTTGAATTTTGGTGAATGTCCTAGTGGTTGATTTGGGCAACAGTTCACCACTGTCCAAGACTATCATTGACTTCTTGCTAAGCTTTCAATCTATGCGCTTTTTTAAAGGTTAAAATGTTATATTCAATTTCCTTACTGGAGAAATGGAGATAAGGCCATTGCCATTTTCATTTCCTTTATTATATAAAAATTATCTCTGCATAGACTGAGTGACTTTTAGTTGATTCTATGATGAAGAGACGTATTGTAGTTTTTAAGCCTGAAATAGTGTAAAGTAAGCATTAAGTGATCTTTTTTGGTGTGCTAATAAATTATAAAAGAATTTTGACTGGCCAAGTAATTTAATTCCAACTAAGATATACAGGAAAAATCCCAAATGTCAACTGTTCATTATAAGCTTTGAAAAAATATATGCTCATACTCAGACATGGATGTCTTCTTTTTTTATTTTTAGATCAGTTTTTCCAATATTTTATAAACTCTCTTCACCTGTACAAAGACTCTTCTTTACCTAATCCTGACTGACTTTTACAACACATCTTAAAAATTTTTTTAAAAATCACTCTCTAGAATTATGAATTTATAAATGCTAACTTGTGGACAATTTGGTGCCCTGCGACCATAACAAAACTTACAACCAACAACTCAACTGCATGGTTGAGGATGATAAAACAAAACAAAACAAAGCAAAAATACAACCATAATCAATTAATCACCTCCACACCTTTAACAAAATGCACTCAGTGTTTGGTGTAAAAATGAGAAATGACAGAATTGCTTCTTCTGGGACGAATCCCAAAAGATCAATTCTTATATCATAAACACTTAATCAGCTCCATAATCTATGTGCACAATTTTTATGAAATTTTAATTATGCTTATCTTTGCTCACTGACCCGACAGTCATATATTGTAGCCTCTAATTCTTGGCTCTAATAACCAAAGCAAAATAGAGCTATGAAGGTGAGACTGATAAGTAAAATGCTCTAAAATGTGCCCTTGATTTAAAAATACCACTTTGTATATTACTTAATTCAGAAGGTCTTCCTAATCTTCACAGCCAGACAAAACTCTCTCTGTACTTCAGTTTAATGCACTTTATGCACCTGACATGCATGTCTTACGTCAACAACTAAACAATAATCTTATAATCTGACTCTATGTTCAAATCACCTGAGAATTCCCCTTACTTGTCCTCACTTTAATAAATAATATTTCAACAAATGGATCAACCTTGATGAATAATATTTCAAAAAATAGTTAAACAGAAATGTATTCTGAAGTTGGTTACATATTAGTAGTCAAGATAATGCAAATTAAAGTAACAATGAGATACTATTATGATGGTCAAAAAATAATGATATCTTTTTTTGGTGTCAATGCAAGAAAAGAACACTGATAAATTGCTGTTCAAATGTAAATTACATAATCTGGAAACAATTTTGTAATACAATTTTGTAAAACAATTTATAAACACAATTTTGCAATATCTCTTAAAATTAAAAGTACATGTGCTCTTTAGCTTAACAATCCCATTTCAGGAAATTGATCTTATAGGAATAAAGTAACCAAATTGTAGAGGAATACCTCGGAGATATGGGTTCAGTTCCAGACCACTACAATAAAGCAAATATCACAATAAAGTAAGTCCAGACCACTACAGTAAAGCAAATATCACAATAAACCATAATTTTGGTTTTCCAGTACATATGAAAGTTATGTTTACACTATACTGTAGTCTATTAAGTGTGCAATGGCCTTATGTCTAAAAATGATATGTACTTTAATTTTATCTTTTATTTTTTTATTTTTTATTTTTTTGAGTTGTAGTCTCACTCTGTCGCCCAGACTGGAGTGCTTCCTCTTCCTCTTCTTCTTCTTCTTCTTCTTCGTCTTCGTCTTCGTCTTCGTCTTCGTCTTTGTCTTCTTTTCCCTACTTTTCTTCCTTCTTCT
>NW_007012375.1:78479-80411 GCF_000164805.1 Carlito syrichta
GGGCTCAGGCAATCCACTCACCTCAGCCTCCCAAAGGCGCGGGATTACAGGCTGAGCCACCGAGCCCGGCTATGTACTTTAATTTTAAAAGACTCTATTGCTAATAAATGCTATCATCTGAGCCTTCAGTGAGTCATAACCTTTTTGCTGGTGATTTTGCTTAGATGTTGATGGCTGCTGAGTGATCAGGATGGTGGTTGCTGAAGATTGGGGTGGATGTGGTAATTTCTTAAAATAAGATAGTAATAAGGTTTCCTGCATCTATGGACTCTTCCTTTCACAAAAGATTTATCTGGAGCATGTGGTGCTGCTTGATAATATTTTATTCACAGTAGAACATCTTTCAAAATTGGACTCAATCTCTCAAACCCTACCACTGCTTTACCAGTACTGCTTTCTGTAATATTCTAAATCCTTTGCTGCCATTTCAGCAATGCTCACAGCATTTTCACCAAGAATAGATTCTATCTCAAGAAACCACTTTCTTTGCTCATCCACAAGAATCAATACCTCATCTGTTAAAGTTTTATCATATGATTGCAGTAATTCAGTCACATCTTCAGTTTTCACTTCTAATTCTAGTTCTCCCCTAATTTCTACCACATCTGCATTGACTTCCTCCACTGAAGTCTTGAACCCCTTAAAGTGATCCATGTGAGTTGGAATCAACTTATTCCAAACTTTTGTAGATGTTGATATTTTGACCTCCTCCCACAAAACACTAATCATCTTAATGACATCTAGAATGAGGAATTCTATACTGAAGGTATTTTGTTTACTTTTCTCAGATCCATCTATCAGAAGAATCATTACCTATGGCAAGCATAGCCTTACAAAATGCATTTCTTAAATAAGAATACTTAAAAGTAGAAATTATTCCTTGATTCATTGACTGCAGAATGAATGCTTTGTTATCAGGCATGAAAACAACATTCATTTCCTTGTACATCTCCATCAGAGCTCTTGGGTGGCCAAGAGTATATATATATTTTTTGATATATATATATTTTGATATATTGACAATGATATATTGTCAGCGAGCAATATAATTTTGAAAGGAATATATATATATATTTTTTTTCTTAGCAGTGCATCTCAACACTGGACTTGTAATATTTAGTATGCTATGATATAAACAGATATACTGTCATCTAGACTTTGTTGTTCCATTTATAGATCACAGAGAGGGTATATTTAGCATAATTCTTTTTTTAATTATAATCAATATTTTTTATTATGATATTGTGGGGTACAGTTAAGGGTTAGGTATACAAATATGCTTCGTTCAGGCACCCTTGTTGATAAGAGGTGTCTCCCCATCCCCAGACAGATATTTACTACCATTAATCCCATCTCCCTTCCCCTCCCCCCCATAGTTTCCCACCACTGTCAGTCATTTTCTTATAATATTACATTGGATGATCAAGGTCCACTATATGAGTGAGAACATTTGATACTCAGATCTTTGTTTCTGTGAGAGATCACTGAGTATTATACACTCTAGTTCCATCCAGGTTACTGCGAAATTCATGATTTTGTTCTTTTTTATAACAGCGTAGTATTCCATCGTGTATATGTACCACATTTTCTAAATCCAGTCCTCTTTTGATGGACAGCATGGTTGCATCCAGGTTCTTGCTATTGTGAACAGTGCTGCAGTAGCATGCGTGTGCAGGTGTGCTGCAGTAACATGCTTGTGCAGATATCTTTTCTATAGAGTGATTTGAGTTCTTCAGGGTATATTCCCAGTAGGGAGATGGCGGGGTCATATGGGAGGTCAATATTTAGAGCTTTTAGGAATCGCCATACTGTTTTCCACAGGGTTGCACTAGTTTGCATTCCCACCAACAGTGTAGAAGTGTTCACTTTTCACCACACCCACTCCAGCAACTGTTATTTTTTGAATTATTGATAATTGCCATTCTGACTGGA
>NW_007012376.1:0-2047 GCF_000164805.1 Carlito syrichta
CCCATTTTATTTCTCCCGTTTTATTTTCCATTATCTCCGCCATATATAACTTGAGCACAAATTAGACTGAACTACACCTTTTCTAGACGCTTTACCTTTTCTAATGCTTCCAACTCAACCTAGAGACCCGCCCAACCCTGGTTCCCCTTACCTCTCACCATGCCCTCTTTTTCCTTAAATGCAATGTATTTAAAGAAAATTGGGTGGATGTTAGACTTTCATATATATTTCATAAAAGAAAAAGAGCAACTATTCAAGAAATTATCTGCATTTTGAATCAACAAGATTTAATAAATTTTTAATACATGACTTCCTGAATTGTAAGTTGTCAGAAAATAATATAGTTTCTGAACGGATTTCTGTTTTCCTTGTAAAAAGATGATTTATGTAAACATTAAAAATATTAAGACATCTTGAATAATTTTTAAAATGAGATAGGACACAAAAAAGAAAAAAGATGCATTACACCCTAAAATTTTTTAAAATCAAGAGACAAGTTTCTTACCATTGTGAGGGTAAATGGATGGTTTTCTAATGCAGACACACTGGGACAATGTAGAATAATATACTAAAAAGCAACAAACAGATAATTTTTAAATGACCAAATGAAAACTCCAACTAGTCCAATGATGCTATGTCTGCTAATTTTCATAAATTACATTAGGATAAAGGACATTTTAAAGGTTTCTGACCACTGACTCACCTGGCCAGGTCTTGCTTTAAAATTTTCTTTGACCATTCGGACTTCCATGACATCTGAGGGATGACTTATGACTGAGATGATGGTGACTGGCTTGTTACTCCGGATGCACCTGTAAAGTCTTTCAGCACAGTACAGGCACAAAGGTCCAGAAATCCAAAGCCAAGTCTAAGGGAGAATTTTGGAAAACATACTTCAAGAAATGATTGTATTTGAAAAAATCCATATCCTGCCCTATTGTTTATTTCATACAGAATATAATAATTTTAAGTTGTATTTTAAAATAAGAACACATTTAAAGATGAGTAAAGAATAATAGATGCTCACTGCAACTCATTCAAACAAAACTAAAGTACAAAATAAAAGAGAAAGTAATGTCAAGACCCAATCCTCAAACTTATGCCCAGGTATAACTACCATTAACAAGTAAGTGTACATTCTTTCATACATCATACATCCTCCTATGCATACAAACATACAGTATATACACAATATCTTTCTCTAAAGAAAGAATAAAGGGAAGTTAAAAACCTCAGATAAATCTGAGGATGATTTCACAATAAAGATGTGCCAGTGCAATGTTTGTTAAAAAGAAGGAAACCCCGAACATTTCAATGTGCATAATGTACATGCATAATATACATATATATATTGTATATACATAATACTAAATATGTACAGCACATTTTTTAAATGGGATATGCCAGGCTGTTGTTTACAACTTACTTTTACATACTATAGCAACAGAAGATGATACTTAGAATTTGGAAACCACGGCAATTTTGAATGTATGTTGAATGGATAGCCCTGATCCTACATTAATGCAAACTTTGGGAAGTACAGATGCCTATGTGGCTGACTCTTCTCCTGTGGTCTCTCATGCAATATCTCCCACATCATTTGGGGCCTCCAACTGAAACTTATTCTAGTGATCACTTTTTAAAGACTTATTTACATAGTTGTTCCAGACTTTCCTTCTTCCATACAGACAGATCATGCCTCTTCCGCGTACAGTGACACTTAGCCTGACACTATGTAAAGAGCAGGCTTTGCAAGGCAAGGTCTGTAGTCTTGTGTCTTTGGAACAGTCACTTACTCTTTGAGCATCAGTCCCATGTAAGTAAAATAGGAGTCACCATACCTGCCCTGTCTAAATTCAGCATTTTGTATAGCTCAGAAAAGTTCTGAAAATTACAGTCTATTAGTTATCTGAAAGATCAGTAACAATAAACGCAAGACTAGCACACTATTCCAAAATCATCTACAAATTCTTTTTAGCTTTAACATCTCTTTCTTCCTTTCTTAAGGCAGACATTTGACTTCACTATTTCCTACTTCCACTTGGTA
>NW_007012377.1:0-2378 GCF_000164805.1 Carlito syrichta
AAGCTGAAAAGGCGTCTTAAGTGCCATCCATTGGATCCTGAATGAGTTCAATAGCCCTACTAATTTATAGGATTTAATGAATATTTTGCAGATTATCAACCCTCAAAAGATTCTGTCCAGCACACCAAATAAATATGCCTATTAAATATGTGCTGCAGGCTTTCGCAGCCCCCACCATCTGAAAGGTTTGTCGAAGCAACTTTCATAGCACAAGGAAAACTAAATTGAAATGATGCCGCTCTTATCTTCCAGCAGCCTCATTTTCAGTAAAACAAGGGCAGCCACCTATCCTATGGCTTTAATGATACAATAGAAATTTTAAATTATGGATTCCACAGTCAGAATGAGAATGTATATGCTTATTTACTTAATCATCCATTCTTTCATTCACTCTTTTATTCACTTTTGCCAACCACCCAGTTCCGGCAAAGGCAGAAAGTAATGAGAGGCTGTGCATCTTCCTGCACAGATGAGGAGACGGGGATAGCCAAAGGGGCAACATTTTAGATCCATGATGACTCTCAGGAACAAGTTACTCAGTATCTTTTCAAAAGTTTAATTGATTTGAGGTGGATGAGAAAGCTAGACACATGGATTAAGGAGAAGAGGGCTGGTGTTATGGTCAACCCACAGCACCAATTCTAGTTATGACTTACTACCATGTGGGCTTGCCTGAGCCACCCGTCTCTCAGAACCCAAATTATGCCATCTGTAAAATGGGAACAGCAACTACTATGCAGACTCATTCTACAGATTAGGGCAAATATCATTTGTAGTCAGTACTATTCCATAGAAGAAGATCTCTCGTGCTTGTTAAGAGCCACTAGGAGCCTCCTGAAGATGTACCAGGCACCCCACACTTGGCACCCTCCAAATAAAATGGGTTGCAGGTCAGTGACTAGACATTCACATAAAAGGCTGTCACTCTTCTCCACACACACCTTATGAGATCCATGAGGTGTTGGGAAAAGGTACAGAATGATGAAGTAGTTAAAAGTTCAGACTCTGGATTCAGACACAAAAGGATTTGAATTCTGATCCCATCATTATATGAATTGGAACAAGACACTTAACTCTCCTAAAATTCTATTCTCCATAAGAAAATTAAGAAAACAATGCTACTTATCATCTAGCACTGTTGGCAGTATTCAATGAGCTAATGATTGTGAATGTCTTAGCACAGTGCCTCAATATTATCTGTGCTACATAGTAAGAGCAATTGTTATCATCTTTTGAATCAAACAAACATGTTCAGATCCCAGTTATACACTAGTTCCATGACCATGAGCAAGGTTACTAACTGAGAAAGCTACCTTAATTTGGAAAAGATTCAGAACAGCTTGTCAAGCAACCTCAGTTTCCTCAACCACAAAAAGGAAATGTTTTGAATATTAGATGAGATGACATTCAGAAAACTGTTGCTGTTAGCCCATAGGAACTACCCTAGTTGGTTTTCAGGGCAGAGATGTGGGTAATACAAGGAGGAAGAGGTACAGGAATGGAGGCTGCCACTAGGAAAACTGTTTTTCTTTTTTATTCCCTAAATCCATTCTCTGATCTGCTCTCCAGTTAGGCTAAGCCCTACAAACCACATCCTAATCCTTTGTTGACTGGCTTTTATTTGGGTTTGTCCAATGGGAGGCTGGTGGGAAATGGAGACTAGTAAGGGAGAAGGCAGGCATATTATTTCTTTCCTCTTGCCCTTCCTGCTTTAAGAAGACAAACTCCCTGCCAAACGTGGACCAGTCTTTTTTCAAGAAGAAAAGCTGAAAAGGCATCTTAAGTGCCATCCATTGGATCCTAGATGAGTTCAATAGGCCCACTAATTTATAGGATTTAATGAATATCTTGCAGATTATCAGCCCTCAAAAGATTCTGTCCAGCACACCAAATAAATATACCTATTAAATATATGCTGCAGGCTTTCACAGCTCCCACCATCTGAAAGGTTTGTGGAAGCAACTTTCATAGTACAAGGGAAGCTAAATTGAAATCATGCCGCTCTCATCTTCCAACAACCTCATGTAAATATTCATACTTCTCCCAGCACCGCTTAAATTTGATATTCTCCATGGAAGCAGCTTTGTCAAGCCCTTCCTACCCCCTGAAAACCAGGGATCCAACTCTCTCTAGGCTCTATAACTTGTTTTCTCAATTTTCTATTTCAGTCCCAAATGACAACTATTCCCCATTGCTGCTAGTTTTAGGGTGCCCTCAACGTCCCTTGTTTGATCTCTTACACTGCCCATTCCTCTTCAGGTAGTTCTTTCTCAAAACCTTCTTCATTGAAACACCTGACTAAATGCTGTTTCCTGCCAGGACACTCTGTGTATCAAAATAAAGGGCACAAAATCATGCTCAGTGATGCCCACTATGTA
>NW_007012378.1:0-703 GCF_000164805.1 Carlito syrichta
GTCCAGAAAGTTGGCACACGGAACAAGTCTTATGTGAGCACACTGGGAGTAAGAGTGATGTCTGGCCTCATGATACTGGTCCTTGGGAATACACTGGCTGATGTTCACTGGGGTGTGGTTGTTTGGGCATTGGGCCAAGGGTGTTCCATTATGTCTCTTGCTGAAGCCCAACAGCCATAACTCAAGCTCATTTCATTTCCAGCTTGATCAGTTACCAGGATATTTGCCCGGCTCATCTGATTCCATATTGATTCGCGTTAATGCTGCAGAGCAGTCTGAGTCGCTGCTACATCATTGAATCAAGCCCAGGTCTAGAAGGTGGGGTTTCCTAGACTCTTACAAACTCAGGCCCTGGAGCGGGATCAAAATTTCTCAACTCAGCTACTTAGAGCCTCCCCATGTAGGAAAACGGGAGGATATCTGAGACTCTCCCCTCTATCAGAGGGCAACTGAAGAATACTCTAAAGTGCAAAAATTACGCTTTCTTTTATCTCTTTATTTTGCACAGACTCTTCAGACGAAGTAGAATTGTCCTGGAGTCCTAAATGAGGTATGGACCAAAAAGTTCCTTCAGGCTTTGATGTTTCTACTAGTGTGTGTGTGTGTGTGTGTGTGTGTGTGTGTCGCTTCTCTGGGACTTCATGCCTCACTTCCGGTTTTCTCTGACATTTGGTCACTTTCTTTACATTTAACACCTCCCCAA
>NW_007012379.1:0-2156 GCF_000164805.1 Carlito syrichta
AGAGAGAGAGAGAGAGAGAGAGAGAGAGAGAGAGAGACTGAATTCCAATGCCATCTCTGCTCTGGAAGTCACATCCTCATCTAAGTCTTTGTCATGGCCTGAAGTGGAGTAGTGTACCTTCATTTTTCTCATGGATCTTGTGGGATTAGTATTTAGGTAGAGGTGACAGGTCAGGTAGTCAAGTATTATTACAACCTCACATTCTGGCATGTCTGGAATAAATGTATACGGTCCCTGAGAAACAGGCAACAACTAGAATAAAGGAAAAAATAATGCAATCATTTTAAAATTAGAACTTCTTAACAGTAGCACATTATAGAAATTGGTATAACAGGCATGCAAAATATGATTCTCCAGTTACTAGGACTTTTCTTTCCATGACTCAATATTCCTCTCTCTGTAATTTTACTTCTGTCTAATTTAGATTAAAAGTTCACCAAACAGGGTTCTTTTACTATCTGATTTCTTACAACTCACAGTTGTTAACAGACATTAGAACATTCATTGCTGTCATTAATAAAAGATGTATGCCCTCATGTATTTTTACAAATAGTCTTACCTTAAGTAATATCAATAATACCAGAAAATATTTATTAACTCAAAAATGTAAATAAACTATTTTTATTGACTTTGAAATATGTGAACTACTTAATAGTGGACTGCAGTTTTAACACTGTAATTTAGGGAAGGAAGAATTTGGTGACTTTGCAGGGAGAGTTTAAGCTGTCGGAATGTAACCACAAACTTGAAGTTCACCCAGAACACCCCATATTTTCCCTAATGGAATGGGTCAGTAGCAAAAGTTTCTAGGTCATGAGTCAGTTTGACCTAATCATGTGTTCTACTTAGCAGGATGAGACAAACTCAGGGCCACCTGTCACTTGCACATTGTACTTGAATTCCTAATAATGTAGACACTGTGAAGAATACAAATATATAGATGACATGAGTCTTTGCCTACTGAAGTTAAAACACACAGACACACTCAAACATACACGCACACCCAGACCACACACACAGAGGAGTAAAAATGATTATTTCTAGTACCAGGAACTAAAGTTTCTCTTCACATAAGCCAAGCACATTTTGGCAAACCCAGAAACAGCCAAAGATGGTGATGAATTGAGATGAAGAAAATGCATTAGAATGATGAGGTCAACTCTCCTTCATGCCCTCCCCACACAGACAATTCCAGATTTCTCTGTCATGGGGTCTAGTGGGAATGAAATACTATATAGTATGGTTGAGTTGAAAACACACTTCACATGCAGGATCAAGTATTTCGTTCACAATTTATTGGTGGAGTCTTTTTGTGTACTGAATATATACATGCATCGCCATTTCTACCCAAACTGTCCAAAGACTGGTAGAAGAGAGAACATGGGCACCAGTGTTCTCCCTCTTGTGACAAAGTCATTTGGGTGCAATAGTATCAGACATTTCTGCCCAACTTCCAGAGAATCTGTGCATGGGGAAGATATTCCATGGTTGATACATGTAAGAAAATGCATAGTTGGTAAGGAATCCAATTAAAGATTTGTGAACCAATTACAGAATTGCAACTCAGTAACAGCAGACACACACAAAAGTGATTACCCAGTGTTATTCAAACAATGGTATGTATTCCCCACATAGATTATCTCCATTAGTGTGTGATGGGTCTCTTTATGGCTCAGGCACCGATAGCTTTAAATACAAAGGGTATTTCCCACTTGCCCAAATCATCACCATTCTTTTGAAATCTCTTCTTTGGCTCACCATCAAATTGTTGCAATGTGGACTTTTGGACTTCAATGATAAGCTTTCTAGCTAAGCATTGACATTTTTCTTTCTGTCCTAGAGGAGAATTTTTTTGGAGCAGGTTTCAAACATCACAATTAGAGATTATTCAGTTTTAAAGGCTCTATAAAAGTCAGTTGGAAAATGCCAGAAAAAATGTTCAATTGATATGTGCCAGATTACCCAATAATGAACACACAAAAAAAGAGGACACCTCTTTTTTCCACCCCTAATCTATTTATGATATGAAAAATTTGATTAAAAAAACAGAATGTCTGATTATTTAAACTTCTACATCTTTATATTGGTCTCTTCTGAAAAAAAAAAAAAAAACACCAGAAAAACACTTTAGCTTCTGCTGTTTGGCTAAGACTTAT
>NW_007012380.1:0-2262 GCF_000164805.1 Carlito syrichta
CGAACCCACAGGTTGGAGACCAGCCCAGGCAAATTGGTGAGACCTCATCTCTACAATAAATCAAAAACTAGCCAGGCTTGGTAGCTTGCGCCTGTAGTTCCGGCTACTTGGAAGGTTGAGGTGGAAGGATCGTTGGATCCCAGCAGGTTGACGCTGGAGTGGCTGTGAGCATGCCACTGCACTCTAGCCTGGGTGACAGAGTGAGACTCCAACTCAAAAAAAATAAAATAAAATAACAACGTGAAAAAAAAAATCTTGCCTCTAACTAATCATGTGGCTTTGGTCAAGTTACAACCTCTGAGGGTCTTGGTTTCTTCTTCTATAAAATGTGGAAGTTACACCGTCAATGATGTCTGTACTTTTGAATGGGTGGGATATATTCATTTCTGACAGTGTGGTAGGCTAGGTAATTCGGACAATCTCATTGAAAATAACTGAAAAGTGGTAGGTAGGTAGGTCTTTTTAAAATATCTTGAGATGCGTTCAAGAACATAAGGAAAGTATGGATGTTTCAGAAGTCAAAACCTAAGGAGTAAATGGGAAGATACTTCCCAGGACAGGCAAAACAGGAGACAGACTAGGGAGTACACAGGTTGGGGTGACTAATAGAAGACTCTAAATGAACTGAAACCCCAAAGGCTTATAGCCTCCATGAAGAGTAAACTAGAAATTCTCCCACCTAGGAAGAGGAACGGAAAGTCATGATTTCAAACCTGCAAGGTGAATAAAGGAAAAATTCTCCCCTAAAAATTCATACCATTAGCCAGCCCTCATGAGTGTCTGAAGTACAAATTCACTATTGTCATAGTTGTCTGGGAAGACCTAAGTTAAAAATTTAGTTATAAAGTTAGCCCAGGTTGGTAGCATACCCTATCACCTCGCAGAAGAATATTCATATCCTCTCTGACGGTACCCATCTTTAACCCAGGCTTCAGGTATTTCCTACAGGCATGTTCCAAGTAATATCAGCTCTGAGTATAAATTATTATTTTTTATAATCACAAAACAGCTTTAAAAAGCAATTGACCATGAGTGAGAGCCAGTAGAAGCAACAACAGACTAATCAGATCTGTGGAGACTTCAGCTGTAAGAATTATCAGTCATAGTTGATAAAATAAGTAGGCAAAATATTTAAAGAAATAAAAGCAAGGATGAAAAATGCAAGCAAGGTGTAAAAGACTAACAAAATTACCAAGAAAATGTGAAAATCTGTAAAACAGAATTTCTCGAAATAAAATATAATTGAAATTTTAAACGGCTTTCATTTCCAGCAGCATGGGAGATTACATAGCTGAACTAACCCTCCCATTAAACATAATTTAAAATACTAAGTAAAATTTCCAGTCCTGTTAAATGCATCTGTGAACTGGTAAAAATGTAAGGAATAGTCAGATCAATATCTAAGTGAAGAAGTGAGTGCAGAATGGTTAAGTGGAGAACAAGCTAATTTTGTGAATTTGAACATCAACGTTTTCAGCACTTTTAGAACTGAGGAATGCAAGCTGGGTAGTCTAAGAGAAGATCTCTACATAGAGTCAGAATCCTAGAGAGCCACATGTTCCACAGGAAGAAAAATCAATTGTATCAAATCAGACTTGATTTGAATGGAAGAGTGGGAAATTACATTCACTAAACCTCAAGTCTGGAGCAGGCTCTCATCCTACCTGGATGGCTCAAAAAAATACAGGCCCAGAACTCAAAACGGTCTTAGACTGGAAAAAGTAAATGCTAAACCATTTCAAAGAGACTCACCTTCATCCCAGGCATAGAATTTTCAAAGGTAAAATAACAAAGAGGAAAGAGTTTTTAGTTAAAACTTATTAAGTTAGCATGTAAACATGCACCATGAGTGAAATACTGCAAAAATAGCAGGCAGCAAGATGAAATTTGCAAATATATTACAAATTAGAATGATCAGATGAGAATATAGAATATGAGTAATAAACTTTCAGTAACAGAAATCCGAAAACCCAAGAACAAACAGATTGAAAAATGAACTAAGTAGAACCCCTAGAAGTAAAAAATAACTACTAATGGATTATCAATTTAAATGTGAATGTAAAAACGTTTTTATAACCTCAGGACAGTAAATAATTATTTAAACAAGTTACAAAAACTGTCAATCACCAAAAAACATAAGTAAATTTATATTATAATGAATAATTTTTGTTCATTAAAGAATTAAGAAAGTGGAAAAAAAGAAAAACACCACAAACTGGGAGAAGATATTTGCAACATATATAAACAAGCACAGGATTATAT